>NC_027750.1:30843001-30863742 GCF_000695525.1 Brassica oleracea var. oleracea
ACAAAACCTTTAGGTGCAGCTTGGTGTCTGTAATGGCTGAAGTGGACCGAATTCTTATACCACAAGGAACATTTATAGTAAGTGATGACATGGAAAAGATAGGAGAAATTGAGAAGATGGTGGAATCACTGAAATGGAATGTAATAATGACACAGTCCAGATATGAAAAAGGAGTGATCTCTGTTCAGAAGTCATGGTGGAGTCCTACAGAGGTCGAGACCATTACATCGGCGATAGCAAGTGAAAGAGAATTGGTTTAATATATATAGTTTTATGAGAATGTTTCTTTTATGATCACGTTGATTGTTTACATTGTATTAGGCTAATATGTGTATCCTTTTTTGCATTGACGAAGATTGTATACAGGACATTGTCCCTATAATGTAAGCTTTTATAAGTTTTTTATTCGGCTCTAAACAGCCGTGGAATATTTACTACTGCAGCAAACTTATATAGACTTTCTATTTGAACTATAGGTATGATGAGCTCATGTTAATTACATCACCAAAGAACTCTTAATAGAAAAATAAACTAGAGCAAAAAGAATTATTAAATTAAAAAAAATTGTAACAAATTTAAAATATAACTTATTAAATTCAATAACAAAATACAGTAAAATTGTTACTATAAGAAATAACTTATAAAATAAAGTCAATGTAAATTCTCATACCGAAAATTAATCAATAAATCTTATATTAAAAATTATAATTAGTTATTCAGATAACATGGTTTTGTTTGGTGTCCAAATATAATAGCATATACAAAATTCAAATAAATATCTATATTTTTAAGTAGTAACAATTGATATTAGGTTTTTATGCTATCGATGAATTACCTACTTTTCTTTTAGTTAATGTAAAAGAAAATAGGTAATTCTTGGCGGTTAAACTCAATTTCCATGTTATACTTATTATGTCTATATATATAAACATATTAGATATAGGCATGTTTTCATCGATAATCACAACTATTATATTAGAAAATTTAGTCACCTAACGAAACTAACTTTGTGTCTTTACAGTAAACGAGTTCAACAAAAAAGTGATAAAAATTTAAAAAGAAATTATAAAATAACATTCCATACATTAATTAGAATAAAATAATTTAAACTAAAAAAAATGTTAAGCAAAATATAATAGAGAAACTTCTCGCGCGTGGAATATGATGAGTCCATGTAAATATTACATAACCATTATAAAAATAGGAGATCTCCATTATACAAATGTACTATTTGTATTGACAATTGATAGAATTAGGAGACGCTCTTAACACGAAACAATTTGGTTTTGGTTCGTATTCCATTATATGTTCGTTTCAGTTTCAAATGTATTTTGTTGAAACAATTTGGTTTTGGTTCGTACTCAATTATATGTTCGCTTCAGTTTCAAATGTATTTTGTTAAGAAATTGTACAATCAGTGATGTTCTTGCTTTAGTCGATAATGTTTGGCAATAACAATATTTAACTGATAACATGGAGATTCATTATATCGACACAAAATAATGAAAAAATAAATAATATATATAGTAGAAAGTCTATAAATTAATACTCGGCAAATGAATAGACACAATAATTAATAAATTTTACTGATCTTGAATTGGACATATGTAAAATATAACTTAATTCGATAAAATAGTAATAACATAACTTTTGTATAAACATAAACAAATCATCTTTTAAAAAATGAATTCATCTTTCTTTCTTTTTTTAAAATTTCACTACTCTGATGTTTTCATTGAACTACAAATAAAATATATTTATATACTATCATCAAATTCAACTCACATTATATATCAAATAACTTAATTAAGTAGATAAAATTTAACTAACATATAGTATCATAAAGTTAATTTTTTTTGGAAGACAGAAAAAACTATTGTAAACAAGCAAAATATAATTTATCACATATAAATCTCTCACCTAAAACTTTCTAAAAGACGGAAATCATTATCATACACATTTCTTGCAAATGAAAACCTAAAAAATAAATCACAAATTCATAAAAAAATAATAACCTAGATTACAAGTAAATCATATCCCGCCCGTAGGCTAAAATAAAACTCCATTTACACTTCTTTTGTTAATTAAATAATTTTTAGTATCATGTTCATCATCAAATACTCTCTTAAAAATATTATCAAATAATGTTTTTTTAATTCTCTTTTGGTTAGGACTTAAAAATATGATACAAATTTATTTTGTTTAGTTTTTTCCTATAAAAAAGGAAAACAACTATCAAATATTCTTTTACAGTTTTTTAGTATTTTAGAAAAGGAAATTAATATTACATAATCTTTTATAATTATAGTTTGTCATGTCTATTAGTGAGTAGACTAATCTTGGATTCATGGGCTAAGGTGATTAAGGGTGATTAGAGAAGATCTAGGGTGTTTAGTGTTAGATTTACTTGTTTCCTTGCTTGTTGAGGGTTCTCAATGCTATTTTAGTCATGTTCATACTAAAATAGATCTCTAGGCATTTCATGTCCACAAGGTGTATGATGAAATGCATGAACCAACTCTTCAATGCTTTTAGCTTGCTTTACCTAAGAGATTAGTTGCTAAAGGAGTTAAGATTGCTATTAGACTTGTTTTCCATGTTTGTTTTTGTAACATTCAACCTAAGAGATTAGATGCTTGAGTTACTTACTCCACTGACCACGTAAGCACCCTAGACCTTATACTATAAATAGGTTTAGTTGCAAGCAAAGTTAATGCAGTACAATAAGATGAGCCATAAATCATTATGAACAGTTAGTAACTGTGCGGAAATTAGAAGAAGAACGTACTAGAAAGAAAGCTAAATGGTGTTCAAAAGCAACGAAAACGTATATCAACTTCATGAAATATTCATTACTTAATAGAACTAAAAACATTCCAACATGTTGGATAGCCAAACCATTTTAAAAATTGATAAAAATATATTATGAAGGAGCTGGATAACACTGGCTGCCACTACATTCAAATCAACATGATTTAAAAATAATACATCAAAACCAAAATTATTAATTAGCAACAAAATAGCAAACACAAAACAACAAGCAAAAGATTAACACATATCCTTTTTGGGTCATGTATCCGGAAAAAAATCCCTTTTTAAATTGCATAATTCTTAATACCAAATTTTATATTATTTCCCTTACACCATTTAACAAAAATATACTAACAACTCACTCATTTCACCCTGAACCATCCCATGACACCATCTTTTGAACATGGATATGCTAATAATACTAATTATAGATAAAATCGTTATAAAAAACTGTATCAACACATATGAATTCACCACTCATTCTTATATCAATCTAATGAAGTTGTGTAACATCGAATGTTCCGTTCATCACCACTAAGTTAAGCCAAAAATACAAATGTTTAAAAAACGAACAACAACATCCCCTACACCAAACTACACAATACATTAACCATTTACTCACCCGACAATATCCCCTACACCAAACTACTTAACACAATAACAATGCACTCGGCCCCGCGCTTGCTCTCGTACCAAAAATAGGTTATTACCACATCTAAATACCCAGTGAACCTGCAGGAGCTGAGTTCACAAAAAAGAGAATATTTTAATTTTTTTTTTTTTGGGAAAAGTGTGAACCTCTGCATTGATGCTCTAATGGTCACTATCCCCTTTTATGCAAATTCTTTTACTGTGTTATCAAATAAAATGGTTCGAGCGATAAAGATCACATATTCTTTATAACATGCTAATTTTTTTATTGTTCATTAGATTTATAATATTAATTTTTGTAAATGGAGATACTAAATGAATTACTAAATGTAATTAGCCAATGAAAGATAAATCATACAAAAAAGCTTCAAACTAATATTTATATCAAACAAGCTAATTAACATCAATGTAAAAATAGTGAAACAAATCTATAACTTCATTTTCTACAGTATATTTGTGGTTAGTTAATGACAAGGGTGTTAACATTCTCTTATATGTATCAAAGTTAAATAATACATGTTATTTTAGTTATATATAATTAAAATTTTCTTTTATTTGAAATAAAAAACATTCACATGTTTTTACCAAAAAAAAAAATATATTCCCATGCATAGCATGGGCTTAATACTAGTCATTATTTAATAACCGAGACGTGGAAAACATATTTAAGTGATAAATGAATATTATTCTTTTTCCTTTTGAAATATGGATTTTGTCGGAAAATCAAAATTGTTGGTAAAGTAATGTGTTGAGGGCTGGAAAGTTTAGTTAAAATTAAAGATCATCCCAATTAAATATAGTTAAAATATTAAATACGTTATTTAAATAAAGAAAATCTATATATATAAATTTGTTTTATTTGAAATTGAAGATGTTGGTTATCACGGGTTTTCAGGCTTCGTAGCTTAGCTCTGTTGTGGCAGATCTGAGTCACGATCTATAAAGCAAAAGGAATGTGAAGAACGTTTCTCTCAAGCTTCCACTCTTGATTTTCATTTTGGTCATCACATCTAGTAAGTATTTCTTTTGCTTTTTAGAACAGTAGCGTTTGTGTTTCTTTCCACAAATATAAATAGAGAAAACAAAACTTAACCGTTAAACCCCATTTATTTATGTGAATGATGGAGAAGATTTTGGAGTAGAAGCAAGAGAGTTAACTGAAGTTGAAGTTATGGCCGGAAGTACAAGTGACGCTGCCATAGGCAAGGCTCTGCATCCAGCACATCCACCTTGCCAGAGGGACGTCGATTGTAGGTTCGAATGTCCCAAGGGAGGATACTGCAACGATCGCTATGGGTTATGTGTTTGTCTCTGATCACTATTCTAATCTAATTTCCATATAAAAAAATGTATCATCATCAAACCTTTAGACTTTAACACCACTCATTTTGTATTTCAAGATTAATAATAATAAATCATATGCTTGAGATTCAATATGCAACCTTGGTTCGATCCAAATAAAACAAAACAGTTATTTCAAGGTCGACCACACTTGAGGCCTCTCCTTGCCAATGACAATCTTGACTTCAAAGAGACTGTTGATTCTTCCTCTTCTCTTCCACTTTCTTCACTCTTTAGAACAACAATGGATTCAGGCATTGATGCACTGGGCCCAATAATTCAAATAGATATTAATTTAATTTTATATAAATAATTATAAATTTATATAATGTTTTGAACCATTTTTATCTTTTTTTTACAATTCAAAAAATATATTTTAAATCATTATAAAAGTTTCATCTACTCTTATACTGATAGATACGTTAGATCCACATTTATTATATTCGATCTATTTGGTTCACTAAATCCGCACCGTTGATTTCGGTGAAAAGAGTTTCCTCTTTCGTTGACCTTTAGACAAGCATATTATAAATTCAAAATACAAACTGTTTGACTGGAAATCATATATATATATATATTCGTATATATTGTCCGTGTTTATTTTTTTAACTAGTAAATCACAAAAAAAAGCCACAGAATTGTAAAGGCTGTAGTTTTAATATTTTTACTATATAATTAATGCTGTAGAATTTTTGTTGTTGATGTAGATTTTTTTGCTACAGATTTTTTATTGTAATTTTTTTGCTGTAGTTTTTTTCCTTTTAAAGCATGATTGGTATAAAATAGCTGTAAATGTTATATACATATTCTAACTCTGATTAAATGAAAATCAAAATCAAATTGATAAATATTAATCCATGTCAAACTATTTTTTAAAGATTTTCACACATTAATAAAACATATTAAATTTTGATTATAAATACATCATTTTATGATTAATTATTTTCCAGAACTTTTCGCCAATAAAAATTTAATAAACACAATTATTGTTTTCAAAGTTTACAACTTATCATTATTATCTAATAAAAATATATTAAAATTTTAGAAATGTGTTTTTGAAACAGTTTCTTTTCTAAAACATGGATCATTTTAAAATAGAGGGAATAGTAATCAGTCACATTTTATGAACTGATTAATTATTATAGAAACATTGTATGTTTCTTTTTTGTAAATGAATATAATTGTTAAGTATCATATATAATCAACATATGTGAGATGTTATTTATACGTATGAAATTTATAGTATATATATTACGTGTATTTTAGAAAGAAAATAAAACGTTTGGTAGGAAAGAGAAAATTATTGTTCAAAGCACTTGACGAAGTGCTCTGGAGAACTTGATCTCTAAAGCCATAAACTGAAATAAAAGCTAGTTATGGCTGTGAGTTTTCAAATGTAAATTAATGTATGATTGCTTTGAATTTTTGGCTGTGGAGAAAATTTGGAACGTGGACAACACTCAGCTCTCACCAATCATCTTCTAGATATGCTCGATTGAAACATCATTTGCTTTCATTTTTGGTTAAAAATAAACACTAATAGAAAATATAATATATTTTTTGAATTTTGACTAGTATTGCATAAAAATAGTAGTACTTGATTTTATCTAAAATTCGTGTTTCTGAAAAAAAGTGATTTATCCAATTTGGTAACGGAATATTGATTCTGTAAATCTTGACCAGCATCGCTACCAAGACCAGACTTGCCCCATACACACTATAAATGTATGGAATACATATGGCTAAATGCCTAAATACTATCGCAAACTTTGAAACTCTAAACCAACACGTGAAGATGAAGAACGTTTCTCTCAAGCTTCCACTCTTGATTTTCATTTTGGTCATCACATCTAGTAAGTATTTCTTTTGATTTTAGAACATTAGCGTTTTGTTTCTTTTCACAAATATAAATAGAGAAAACTTAACTGTTGAAACCCATTTTATTTATGTGAATGATGGAGAAGATTTTGGAGCGGAAGCAAGAGAGGTAACTGAAGTTGAAGTTATGGCCGGAAGTTCAAGTGACGCCACCATAGCCAATACTCTGGATCCAGCACATCCACCTTGCCAGAGGGACATCGATTGTACCTTCAAATGTCCCAAGGGAGGATTCTGCAACGATCCCCTTGGATTATGTGATTGTTCGTGATCATTATTCTAAATCTAATTTTCACTTTTAAAAGAAAAACGTATTGCCATAAATTCTCTAGGCTTTTATTTTAACACACTCATTTTGTATTTCAAGGATAAATATAATAAATCCTATGCTTGATATTCAATATGCAATCTTGATTCGATCCAAATAAAACAAAACAGTTTTTTTCAAGGTACACAATTGAGGCTTCCTCTCCTTGCCAGTAATAATCTTGACCTCGAAGCGACTGTTGCTTCTTCCTCTTCTCCTTCACTTTCTTCGCTGTCTAGAACAACAATGGATTCAGGCATTGAAGCTTCTTCCAAGGCCGACTTCTCAAACTCACCGCCCCAGCTTCTCGCATCTTGATTCTGATTCATTTCAGTTTGCGCAAGTACCTCTGCTTTGCTAAATTCATTCAACTGTGACTCTTCAAGAGGTCTCAAGGACAGTTTTCCGCTTAGTATATTGTTGTCACTCTTTGCAGCAGAAGATCGAACACCTGAAGAGGCCAAGTTATTATTAAGTGATGCTGCATTAACCAATGGCTTCTTTAACCCCAGAGAAAGCTTCTTTACAATTGAATGTGGCTTCTTGTTTTCTTTACAGACAGCTGAAACTTCATGTGTGAGTTCTTCACAGCACAAGTCTTTCTTTTGAGATTGAGAAGGCAATGTAAGAGATAGTTTCTTCCTGCTCCCTCCGTTGTTAACGGATGAGGTTGCCTCGCAGAAACCAATCACCGCTTTTCTTTTCCCATTACCATCTATGTGTTATGCTGAAAAAAGATTCCACTGCTAAGTTCGGCTTAATCCCAGGCTTTTCGTGATTACCAGAAACTTTCTCATCTCCATGACTCTCAAGAAACAAAAAGGAAGCAACATTGGAACTTATACGAATACACAAAATCAACATTTGCTCACTGAATAAACAAAGTATGCACCTTAACCTCGCCTGCGTTTGGTCTTTCCTGAAATTGGAGGCTGGTGCTGCTTCCATCACCAGTCTTAACCTTTACAGCATACTTCTGGGTCATCTCTCGTGCCTTATAATCCAAAGCTTGTCTATTGTATTTGTACTTCCTGCTCTGAGACAAACAAATCCAGCAAAAGAAATAGTTAAGAAAAATCTCAAAGAGAAAATGACTTTGTGGTAAAACCTTTTTGGCGCATGTATTAAGACTTACAACTTCACACATCAAGCCATCATCCGGATTAGGTTCATTAAGCAACAACCCGATGCTCGTCAACACTGTAGAGATGTTCAATGATGGTTGCCAAGCACCCTGTGCTCACAACAAGAAATAAACTAATAATCACTCTTTATCTTTCTTTTCTAATGAAAGGGCACCTTTGCTTCCTAATCACATTGGCACATCTGCTGTACCTTACACTAGTGCAAATTCAGATCAAGAAAGTCAAGAAACTAAATTCGATTCCAGAACTTATATAACAATGCATTTCATCACTTGTACTGAGTACCTTTCATGTATGTATTCTAATACCAAAAACCACCAAAGACAAAGATTGGATTCAACAAAAAACTATGGAGCTTCTATTCAACAATGGCTACAACATATCAATCAACAGTAAGAAGGAAGAAACAGAGTGTCACCTATGGCGCTGTTCCAACAGACTCAAGACCCTCAGTAATCTTCAGCTGCTTGAACAGAGTATTAATCCCTAATGTTACCATTCGATCCTTGTCAACCACAAAACTCCACTGCTAATTGCAAGGAGATATCCATACACCCGAACTAACATAGATAAGAACCATGTTTGTGTGGATAGAGAGAAGAGATAGTGAGATGGATGAAGACGAAAGATAAACAAAGAAGGAAAGAGAGAAAGATAATGGGAGAGAAAAAAAGTGGGAAAGAAAATATTGTGCGAGATTTTATAAATTAACTTATTTTATAAATTAAAGATTTCTCCAATAATTCAAAATAGATATTAATTTAAATCTTATATAAATAATTATAAATTTATATAATGTTTTAAACCGTTTTTCTCTATTTTTACAAAATTCAAAAGTATATATTTTAAATCATTATATATGTTTCATTTACTCTTGTATTGATAGATACGGTAGATCCACATTTATTATATTCGATCCATTTGGTTCACTAGATCCACTCAAAAGAGTTTCCTCTTTCGTTGAACTTTAGACAAGCATATTTTAAATTCCAAATACAATCTGTTTGACTGAAAATCAAATCAAACAGTTTACATTTGGAATTTAAAATATGTTTGTCTAAAGGTATATATACATATATATATATATATATATATATATATATATATATATATATACCGTCTGTGTGTATTTTCTTAACTAGTAAATAAATAAATAAAAAGCCACCAGAAAGTAGATATGCTGGATTGAAACATCATTTGCTTTCATTTTTGGTTAAAAATAAATACTATTAGAAAATATAATATATTGTTTGAATTTTGACTAGTATTGCGTAAAAGTAGTAGTACTTGATTTTATCTAAAACTAGATTTTGATTTGTTTGATTTATAACTTTATATAATAATCATATACATTCGTTAAAAGTCCGAGATCATATTCATACTTAAACGTTTGCGTTTTGATGATTATACTTGAGAGTTTAGATATTTTAAGGATTGTATTTCAGATTAATAAATTTTTATAATATGTTATTAATGTTTTAAAGCGAGATTATGATCCACGATTTAAAATTTACAACGTATTTTATTACAAATTGATAAATTTTATAATGCCGTATGTTTTGGTTTGTTTTTGAAAATTCTTATTTTCAGTTGCTATTTTTAATAAGTTAGCACTGTAATATAAATAAGTTTTAAAAACTAATAGAATTTTCTATATATTTTTGTTTTCTCAAAATCAATTTAAAATACATATCATATTTACTAATATAATTAAATTGGCCTTGAATAAAACAAATAAAGATAAATAATGTTTGGCAAACAACAAAAACACTGAGAGAAACAACACAAGCGAGCTCCGATGCAAATACGACACACCAAACACGGCCTAGAAACCAAGATATTGAAACTAGATCTATGATATCAAGTGGACAAGCGGGCTAGCTACTCCGTTGATCAAAAGATCCGGAACCTCCATCATCATATCAGAGAAGTTTATGACCAAGGTAAGAACATTCAACCAAATCGCTCTAATCGTGCCACTCCACAACAACCTTCATCAGACCAGAATAGATGAGACTGACGAGAGCCTCTCCTGGCGATGGCGAGGAGCGCCGACCGCCGGAGAAGCTAGGATCTCGCCAAGAATTTTAACGACGGCTGAAAGGTTTGGGAGAAAAAAAATTAGGTTTTCAGGAAATCAGATGGGTGAAATAACCAAAGCTTCTTAGTTATACTTTTTTTCAAAAGATTCATCGAGATCCTAACTCTATAACTTTTTCTAAAACCGATTATTAATGTTCACAAAATCTTGCAGATTGCAATATTCTTCAAATATTTAAATTTCTATCTTAGATAAGGTAAACAATAAAATTACGAATCCTAAAATCTCGGTTTCCCTGGATATCTACCTAATATCACACTAGCTTTAAAATAAAAAACTTTTTCCTTTAATCACGTCTTACAAATTTTATTTCCTAAATCAAAAATACATTGAGATTTTAGTTAGCAAAAATATCGGTTGTATTAGCCATATAAGAAACACATCGACTCTTCACATATGCAATACCATCCGAAAATGACTTCGAACAAGAGCATCACATTACTCAAAGACGTTGAACCGTTCAAGAGTTGTTGGTGTGTCCAGGTTAAGTTTCTTCACTCATGGATGGCAACAAACCAGTTATGGTGGACCGTATTTATATTTGTTTATTTTGATATAGTTAACGGTTTTGACACTTTTTGTTGTTTAAGGTTTCAAGATCCATTGTTCATGCAAGAGGTTATGATTTATAGGAAAGAGAAACATAGATCAATGTTAGAGGAACTGGAAGCTCTCCCTAAATATATCCTAAACCGTATAAAGGCTTATAGATATTGGGTTTAGGAACTCTCTTCTGATCTGCTGCACTTGCTCAAGCAAAGAGACAGTAACAACATTTTGTACTTAATTGGAGAAATACATATATAGTGGGTTAAGGAGGAGCTGATTCAGGACTTTTAAAGGTAGCTTATAGTTTTTTATTTGAGTTTCAAAACCTTAGATGTTAATATGTTTTATCTGTTTAGATAGCTGTATAACAAAGAGGAAACATCCTAATTGTTAACAGGAGAGAGTCCATGGAGACCTCATGCAGACTTTTAAGTGAATGGTTGTGGAATGAACCCGCTTGTAGTTAAACTTTATAGTCTAATAAATTGTAAACAATAGCAACAAATCTCATTTTAACTTCTTTTTTTGAACAACTAAAGTCAGTTTATCTATCTACCAAAAATTGTTTAATTTTATATTTTGGTTAATAAATTACGATAAATTGGTTTACTTGTCATAATATATTTTTATATTAGATAAGCAGCCAAATTAACTACTTTTACTATTTTTATACACATTATAATACTTTATATACATACGTAGTTGCCGTTAAATTATTATATACTGTACGAATTGTTTTACATGTAAACTAAATTTCTTTAGTCTGATCATTTTCAATTTATTTGACTACTCAGATACAATTTTCAAAATAAATTTATATACATCAAAGTAATTAAAAAAATATATAATAACAATATATTTATGTATAACTTTTACCAATAACAATAAATTTTATTATCTAGATCTTAAATCTGTAAAACAAATTAGTAAATTACCACAGGGTATATTGAAATCAACTTTCAATATACATTTAGTTCCATAAATGGAATATTCTATATGGAATATACACATATTTTAAGAAATAGATGCTATTAAATAGAAATATCTAACATATAAAAAAGAATATCTAGCATACTTTAAAAATTAAAGCTATTATGTTTAAACTATAAGAATACAATAAATAAAATTTTAATTAAATAGTTTACTCAAGATAGACATAATAGTTGAATTTATTTGACATATAAAAAACCTAGAGACATATAAATACTTTTAAAAGATAACATATTACCCGACACAATATTATATTTTGAAAATATACATTTATTAATAAACACAATCATACTAATTGGTTTGATTTATTATATAAATAAAATAGAAAAAATTAATGTAATATATATTATTAATTGACAAGTATCTCATGTAACATATTATTTTGATAGTAAATGTAATTACTATACGAACAATCAATAAATATACGTACACAGATAAAAAACCGTCAATGAATCAGATAATATTATTTATTTTAAATTGAATAAACATCTGTGCGGGCACGCAGATCAAAGTCTAGTACAAAACTAAATCACTTTGGGTTTTGTTTTATTAATTTGAGGAATGACATGTCAATTTAATTATCTTCAAAAAGTAATGGAAGAATCATAAAAAGAGATTTTGTTTTAATAGTATAGATTTGTGTTTCTGAAAAAGGTGATTTATCCAATTTGGTAACGGAATATTGATTCTGTAAGTATTGACCAGTATCGCTACCAAGACCAGACTTGCCCCACACACACTATAAATGTATGGAATACATATGGCTAAATACTATACGAAGCAATCGCAAACTTTGAAACTCTAAACCAACACGTGAAGATGAAGAACGTTTCTCTCAAGCTTCCACTCTTGATTTTCATTTTGGTCATCACATCTAGTAAGTATTTCTTTTGCTTTTTAGAACAGTAGCATTTGTGTTTCTTTCCACAAATATAAATAGAGAAAACAAAACTTAACCGTTAAACCCCATTTAT
Organism: Brassica oleracea var. oleracea; assembly: GCF_000695525.1. NCBI lineage: Eukaryota > Viridiplantae > Streptophyta > Magnoliopsida > Brassicales > Brassicaceae > Brassica > Brassica oleracea. The sequence goes on from NC_027750.1 coordinate 30,855,749, forward strand.
TTATGTGAATGATGGAGAAGATTTTGGAGTAGAAGCAAGAGAGTTAACTGAAGTTGAAGTTATGTCCGGAAGTACAAGTGACGCTGCCATAGGCAAGGCTCTGGGTCCAGCACATCCACCATGCCAGAGGGACGTCGATTGTAGGTTCGAATGTCCCAAGGGAGGATACTGCAACGATCGCTATGGGTTATGTGTTTGTCTCTGATCACTATTCTAATCTAATTTCCATTTTAAAAAAATGTATCGTCATCAATTCTTTAGACTACACTCATTTTGTATTTCAAGGATAAATATAATAAATCCTATGCTTGATATTCAACATGCAATCTTGATTCGATCCAAATAAAACAAAACAGTTTTTTCAAGGTTTACCACACTTGAGGCTTCCTCTCCTTGCCAGTAATAATCTTGACCTCGAAGCGACTGTTGCTTCTTCCTCTTCTCCTCCACTTTCTTCGCTGTCTAGAACAACAATGGATTCAGGCATTGATGCTTCTTCCAAGGCCGAATTCTCAAACTCTCGTCCCCAACTTGTCACATCTTGATTCTGATTCATTTCAGTTTGCGCAAGTACCTCTGCTTTGCTAACTTCATTCAACTGTGACTCTCCAAGAGGTCTCAAGGACAGTTTTCTGCTTAGTCTATTGTTGTCACTCTTTGCAGCAGATGATCGAACACCCGAAGAGGCCAAGTTATTATTAAATGATGCTGCATTAACCAATGGCTTCTTTAACCCCAGAGAAAGCTTCTTCACAATTGAATATGGCTTCTTGTTTTCTTTACAGACAGCTGAAACTTCATGTGTGAGTTGTTCACTGCACAAGTCTTTCTTTTGAGATTGAGGAGGCAATGCTAGAGATAGTTTCTTCCTGCTCCCTCCGTTGTTACCAGATGTGTTTGCCTCGTAGAAACCAATCACTGCTTTTCTTTTCCCATTACCATCCATTTGTTGATCAGTGTCACGACTCTCTTTATGTGTTATGCTTAAGGAAGATTCCACTGCTAAGTTCGGCTTAATCCCATCAGGCTTTTCGTGATTTCGAGCTAAAACACTAATTCCACTTTCAGAAACCTTGTCATTTCCATGACTCTAACGAAACAAAAAAGGAAGCAAAGTTATAATGAATATACGCAAAATCAACATTTTGCGTATACGAATAAACTAACCTCGGCTGCGATAGGTGTTTCCTGAATTTGGAGGCTGGTGCTGCTTCCATCAACACCAGACTTGTAAACCTTGACAGCATACTTCTCTGTCATCTCCCGGGCCTTATAATCGAAAGCTTGTCTATTGTATTTGTACTCCCTGCTCTGAGACAATCAAACAAGGCCAGCAAAAAATCAAAATCAAAATAACAATCTCATAGAAAAATGAGTTTGTAACCATGTAAGACTTACAACTTCACACATCAAGCCATCATCAGGATTGGGTTCAGTAAGCAACAATCGAATGCTAGTCAGCACTGTAGATATGTTCAATGATGGTTGCCAAGCACCCTGTGCTCATAATCAGAAACAAACTAACCATTACTAACCATAATCCTAATTAAAAAAAAAAAATCATTTTTGCTTGTTAATCATTTCATTACTAGCTAGTGCTGCTGAATAGCTTCATGTATTCTAATAGCCAAGAGCCACCAAAGACAAAGATGGATTCAACAAAAACTCTATTCACTGCAACAAAAGGCAATGAAGGAATAAACAGAGTGAGTGACTGTCACCTAATTACCTTGGGAGGGAGATTCAAGATGTCGAGGCAAATTCGGCCACTGTTATCGATGTTTGGATGGTAGATCTGTGTAGCAAAAGACACAATCGGAGGCTGAAACGGATATCTGATAGATCCAAAAACCTTATCATCACCAGACTCAAAAAAAAATATATATATATCATATTCTGATACTAAATACAAAGAGGTAGATCATCGTACTAACAACCTCTCTGGAATCTGAATCTTCACGTCGAAGATTCCATTAGCGTAAACAGTATCTTCAGGTCCTTCCATCTCTGTGGAAAGAAAACAAAAAGAGACAAGGGTTAAATCGATATTTGAAATAGAGAGAGAAAAAGGATATTGAGAAGAAGCGAACGAGCATCAATTGAGGAGAAAGATGAGAGATCGCCGGAGCCAGAAGCGGCGGAGGAGAGGTGTGGAAACGAAGCGCCGTGAGGTGGATCGGAGAGGAGGAGCTTCAGCTCTTTCTGCATCCTCATGCTTAATCTAGCTGCTTGAGCCATGCTTTGCTTCGTTTAGATTCCGATTTTGAGAATCTTAAGAAAGAGGCAAAATGGGATTGGCACTGGCGTGGTGGGGAAGATTTTAAATTTTGGGGATTTGATGAGAAAAGAGCTCTGATATGAACCGTTCGTTAGATGATAGATTCCATTTCACACGATTCAACGGCTCGGATCAGTTATATATTTTGAAGAGAAAAACAAATAATGTTCACACCCAAGCCCTTTCGGACCAGAACCTTAGTCTAGCACCTTAGAGCATGATTATTGGAGGATTCTTAGAGTGAAATTCTTAGCGGAATATAAGAACCCGTTTCTTAACTTTTAACAAAAAAAAAAAAAAACTAAAAACCGACTCTTAAACAAGAGATATAAAAGACGTATTTTAACTTTTTTAGTTAAAAGTTAAGAGACTGTATCTTATATTACGCTAAGAGACCCAACCTAAGAGACCTGCAATAAACATGCTCTTAGACCAACTCGACCATATCAACTCGGACAAAACACAGATATGTGGACTGCTTCATCCCATGCCGGCCCTCAACTCTCTAAGTAGGAGTATAAATCCCGTGGATCCAATCAAATCCATATGCACCATCAGCACATGTATCTATAAATAAGATTAGAGGCTGAATTAATCTTTATTAATCAAGTAGAGAGTATTTATACAGTATACATCTAAGGTACTTAGTACTTTCTAATAATTACAAAGAGGTCCTTTATGTATATACTTATTGCCTTACATTATGATCCTTCGGCGCAAATCTAGATCGATGACGGCTAACCCTAGGAAAAATTGATCTATTGGAAAGGCGATGACGGCTAACTCTAGGAGCGACGACGAAGGCGAAAACTCGGAGAATCCAAAAGACGACGGAGATGGGAAATCGGCGGAGGATCTCTCGCAGGCAGTTCTAGAGACGATGATTGCTGAGGGTGACAAATCGGTGGACAGAAACTGTGCGGGAGAACATACGGGTGAGTCAGGCGGCCCGGAGGGTAATGCTGAGGCTGTCTCTCCACATGTTGGTTCCGTACTGCAAGTGGGACAAAGCGAATCCAAGGGTAATGCTGAGGCTGTCTCTCCTCGGAGGAGTGGTTCTCAGGAGAATCCTTCGGTAGGGTCTGTTGGATCAGGTTCAGAGTTCCTATTCGGAGGCAGTGAAAGAAACACTTCCGGAAACGATCGGTTTCAACCTGATTTTGTAGTGAAGGACGGTGTTGCTGATATCAACATCCCTGAGGAGATTTTGGAGGATGCTGAGCCACTATGGAAATGTTTTGTGGTGGGATATTTTATGAATGATGCTCCACACATTGGTTCGATTCATGCGACGGTGAATAGAATTTGGTCTTCACAAGGGAAAAGTCCTAAGATTGATGTGCAATTCATTGATAAGAATACAGTTCTCTTCCGCATTGAAGATGCTCAGGTGCGGAGTAGGATTCTAAGGAGGAAGTATTGGCATATAGCTGAGGTACCCCTGGTTTTGAACGAATGGAGTCCGGAGTCAGCACGTGCTCCTCCTGACCTCTCGGCCATGCCTTTGTGGGTGGATTTTGTGAACTTGCCAGGTTACCTGTATTCTAAGAAAGGAATCTGTTTTCTATCGCGAACAACAGGGAAATTTGTCAAACTGCATCCTAACACTGAAAAGTGTATTCGGTTGGATGTAGCGAGAGCTTTGGTTGAAGTGGACTTGCAGAAACCACTACCACGCAAGATCTGTTTTAAAGATAGGGATGGCTCAAGGGTGGAAGTCGCGGTTAACTACCCATGGCTCCCGCCTAGGTGTGACATATGTTCAAAATGGGGTCACTTGGCAAAGGAGTGCAAGGAATCTATGTCTGTGGTGATTTTGAAATGCCCACAAGAGGATGAACATTTGGCTCCTAAGGTTGACAAAGTGGTGCAGGAGGTAGCTTGCTCGGGTAAAGCAGTGGTATCAAAACTGTTGAATGAGCAGGAAAGTTTGAAGTCGGCTCAGCAGGCTCATGTCATTGAGGAGAGTGGTGTGAGAAGGGATAGTGCGGTAGAGTCTGGGAATGTGATTGACGCTAGAGCGGGGGAAAACTGGTATCTGGTTTCAGGACAAAATCAGAAGCGTAGCTCGCCTACAAAGCAGAAGAACGTGGAGGTAGCTAAGGGCATTAGTAGGTCGCCAAATGGTTTCCTTGCTCTGCAGGATATCAGGGAAGAGGGGGAGATTGAGGACGATGCTGAGGAAGACTATGTTCAAGGCATTGAGGAAGATCCTTCCAAGCTCGCAGAGGGTGGAAATTCTCGCGATGTGTTGCTGCTACGTGGTTCAATAAGTTCCCAGAGAGGAAAGGCTAAGGGCTCTCGGAGACCTATTGTGAACTCTAGAGATTTAAGGGCATCAGTGGTGACAAATCAAAGCAGGAAATCTTCCCTCCGGAAGAAATAATGTCGTCAGTCTTCGCTTGGAACATGCGTGGATTCAACGAGCCACGCAAACACAATGCTGTAAAATACTGGGTACAAGATGCTAAACTGTCTTTAGGTTGCCTGATTGAAACTCGAGTTCAACAGAGGATCTTTCAAAAGATTTTTGACTCGATTTTTCCAGGGTGGAACTGTCTTCACAATTATAGCCATCACAGGCTTGGTAGAATATGGGTTTGTTGGTCTGCAGGCGTGGAAGTTGTTCTGGTTTTAGTCAGCGCTCAAATGATTACATGATGGGTAAGGTACAAGGGTACATAAGATATTTTCCTTTCGTCTTTTGTTTACGCTTTCAACACTGCTGGTGCAAGGAAGGACCTTTGGGTGGAGCTTGAATCTGTTTCTAGAATGGACGCTAGTAACACAAACCCATGGATTATTCAAAGAGACTTCAATGTCACCTTATCTGCCACAGAGCACTCTCAGTTTATGGATGTAGGAGGAAGTAACAGTGCTATGAGGGACTTCCAGGAGGTGGTTCGGCTCTGTGATCTGGTTGACTTAGCGTACATGGGGCCCATGTATACTTGGTCAAACAGTCAAGACGGCAATCCTATCAGTAAGAAACTGGATCGTGTGTTAGTGAATAGCAGCTGGCTTGCAGCTTTTCCTCAAGGTTTTGCTAAATTCGAATCAGGCGGAGTTTCAGATCATCTGAGAGTCAAAACACAGATACGAGCATCTACTCCTTGGAATATGAAGCCTTTCAAATTATTTACTCACGTTGCAAGTCACCCCCGGTTTCTAGAAGTGATAAGCCAGGTGTGGAGTTCAACATCACCACTTTATCACTCCCGGTCTGCGCTAAAGCTTTTCCATTCAAAGTTGAAGATGTTAAAATCTGGGCTACGAGGCCTCAATAAGGAAATGTTTGGTGACTTACCGGCTCGTGTGAAACGGGCATAGGATGATCTATGTGCAAAGCAGAATGAGGCCATGGAAAACCCGCACGCTAGGACCATCGAAGCCGTGCTTGGGAGCACTGGCATCATATCTCAAGGATTGAAGAACAATTCTTCTATCAGAAATCAAGAATTCAATGGTTAGGCTTGGGTGATCGCAATACGAGGTTTTACCACAAGGTGTGTCAGAGCAAGGTAGCTAAGAATTGCATTCGTAAGATAGTTACGGACGAGGGTCAAGTTTTGACGGACCAAAACGATATCAAGCGGGCTGCAGCGGCTTATTATGAGAATTTTCTTACTTCTCCTGTCCCTCAGAATGAGGAAGTGCCACAACATTTACTCGAGGACCTGGTTGATTACAGGTGTTCCTCCGTAAAAGCTGCTTCTCTGCTTTGGCCAGTTCACGCGGAGGAAATAAGGCAGGTACTATTCTCTATGCCATCGAACAAGGCACCGGGGCCAGATGGTTTTCCTATGGAATTCTATAAAGCAGCCTGGCAGGTGGTGGGTCAGGATTTTATTGTCGCAGTTCAATCAATTTTCCTCTTTGGACTCATGCCTCGCAGTATTAACGCCACTCTTCTATCGCTGGTTCCCAAAACCACAGTTGCAGAGAGAATGCAGGATTTTAGACATATTGCTTGCTGCAATGTGCTCTATAAATTCATTTCAAAGATTTTAGCAAAGCGGCTTAAGGCTACCCTCCTTCTCGCCATCGATCAAAATCAGTGTGCTTTTGTTAAAGACAGGCTCTTACTTGAGAACGTGTTGCTTGCTACGGAGTTAGTCAAAGACTATAATAAGCATTCGGTTACCTCCAGATCAGCAGTAAAATTGGATATTTCTAAAGCTTTTGACACTGTAAAATGGTCATTTGTGGAGGCTACACTTCGGGAAATGAACTATCCTGACCTATTTGTAACATGGATCATGCGATGTATTGAGACTGCTATGTTTTCGGTCTCAGTCAACGGAGAGTTAGAAGGTTTCTTCCCTAGCTCAAGAGGGTTAAGGCAAGGCTGTTCCCTATCACCCTACTTGTATGTGATTGTCAGTAATGTTCTGTCAAAGCTTATCAGTAGGGCAGTTTCAGCGGGGACCATTGGATATCACCCGGCCTGTAGGGAGCTCAACCTCACCCACCTGAGCTTTGCAGATGATATTGTTGTGTTCACCGATGGGAAACCACAGTCTCTGACGGGTACCTTAGAGGTCTTCAATGAGTTTGCTACATTATCTGAGTTTGCTACATTATCTGGTCTATGTATCAACGTGTCGAAGTCTACAGTGTTTTCAGCTGGGAGAGGGAAGCAAGTACTTGAAGAAGAGGCTGCAGCAATAGGGTTATCGGTATCTGCTCTGCCAATAAAATATTTGGGGCTACCTCTCACTACGAAGATCATGTTAAGGTCGAACTATGAACCGTTGTTGGCTAAGATCCGGAACAGAATGCAAAGTTGGACAAGTAAGGCTATATCTTTCGCGGGGCGTTTACAGTTGATTCAATCAGTTATAGCGAGTATAACAAATTTTTGGTGCTCAGCTTTCTCCTTGCCTCAAGGATGTATTGAAGACATCGAGAGTATGTGTTCAGCTTTTTTGTGGAGTGGATCTCCCAATATTACCCATAAAGCAAAGGTAGCTTGGGATATTGTTTGCACACCAAAGGCGGAGGGTGGTTTGGGGATCCGGAAAATAAAGGAGATGGATACTGTTTTCTCTCTAAAACTGATCTGGCGCATTTTTGCAAAGTCTGATCCGCTATGGGTAGCTTGGGTGAGACAATACTTAATAAGGGATGAGTCTTTTTGGGATGTCAAAGTCCGTTCAGGAGGATCGTGGGTTTGGAATAAATTGATGCAGTTTGTGGGAACCAAAATTCGCACTGTCGATTTCCGTTTAAATTAGGAAACTAGAAAAACCCTAATTTCCCAGAGGTCCCGGAGATCTGTTAATACCACACGCTAAACAATCGAACACAAGATATCAACGACAAAGTATAAAAATCGTAAAAAGAGAGCGAAATAGATCTTATTCCGAATCTGTGTTTGAGCGTTACAACAAGGTATAAGCCTGGGCTCGAGAGCTGTCGGCGAGATTCCTAGTTCTAGCAACCCTAAGACGGCTAAACCTAATTGAGTCGCAGCTCGAAATAACAAAAACGGAAATATGCCTAAATCGCTCTAAGTGCTAAGTTTGCTTTGAAAAAGTCTCTCCCTATGCCTCTCGCCTAGGTCGGTTTACGCTTTTCCACTTCTGCCCTTAAGCCGTCATAGCATAAAAATGGAGATATTCCATTTTTTCCGATCTTCGTAATTATCTTCAAAATTTTGTATTTATCCGCGGAAACTTGACATTTATCTTTCCTTGCGAACCAAGCGTAAACC
>NC_027750.1:30863811-30864094 GCF_000695525.1 Brassica oleracea var. oleracea
GAATGCATGGACTAATGTCGTATCGACGTTTCGGAAGAGCTCGGTCGCTACGTAGCGACCGAGCGGAACGGACGCTCGGTCGCTATGTAGCGACCGGACATCGCGCATGTGCGGTAGCTGCGTAATGACCGAGCTTGGTTCGTCCGTGTTCTGATCGTCATACTCGGACCTATCGTAGCTGGCCTGGGTATGTTTCCGATGGCTTATGTTTGATCTAAATAGAATTCAAACGAAGCTTTATCTCGGGAACATACGTTGCGACGTTTTCTTGACCGAGCATGAT
>NC_027750.1:30864386-30864770 GCF_000695525.1 Brassica oleracea var. oleracea
TTACACTTACTCATTCTCATAGAGAGGTCTCTTGAAAAATTTCTTTTTTTTTCTCTCTATCCTTTTATTCTTGATTCTTAAAAGGAAAATACAAAATGTCGAGTAAGAAAAGGAGTTAAAAGAAAGGGTCCTTGCCCGCGAACATTCTTGAAGAGCTCCTTGTGCCAAAGGTAGAATTCGTTCCTCATTCGGTAGACCCGGCCGAGAACGAGGCATGGTGGGTCGCGTGTTATGGTTCGATCACACCTCCCAAAGAGAAGTCGTTCCCGGTCATGGACCATCGCCCGGTTGAGGAAGGTGCACCAAGTAGGAGTACTAGCGAATTCCTCGAGATCATGCGGTCGTTCTATCAGATTTCGGATGCGGTTGTGTTCTGGGTTCCTT
>NC_027750.1:30864852-30866679 GCF_000695525.1 Brassica oleracea var. oleracea
GGTGGCGATAAGCCAACTGAATCCCCTTGGCATCCAGCACCTCATTGGAGTCCTGATCTTGAGCTACGAGCATGGTCTCTCCCTTACCGTCGATCACTTTGAAGCGCTTCTTAGGTTACAGATCATCAAGGATACGGACAAGTATAGGCTGGTCCCTCGGAACTTCATGTCAGTGGTTAAAGGGTTTACTTCCAACTTAAACTCATGGAAGAAATTTTTCTTCTTCGTTCGTATAGACGCTGCGTCTGTTGAAAAGAGTTGTATCCCATTGTTTCGGAGGTTGCCGAACGATCGTTCCTTCATCAATCCTTTTGCTCCGTTCCCTGAGGATATTATCGCGGTGAGGGATCTTCTCAGGAACGGTCCTTTTTTCTGGACTTCCTTTACGCCGAAGAGAGTTTGAAAGGCGTTGAGGTTTGTGCATCCTAGTCCTGCTTTGGGCGGAGAAACAAGGAGTGATTCCGAGCCTGATGACCAAGGTCCCAACGCTGCTCCCACGATTGCGACAGGACTGCGACGGGGCTGAATTCTTCGAAGGGGAAAGATATTGACCTTGGTGACGTAGAGTTTTCGGTGGACGATTCCTTGCTTCCAGGATGGGATCCAGACGTTGCTTTCGGCGATGGAAGCGGTACGAGCGAGGTCCCTATTCCGGACTTCGATGATTTCTTTGCCGGTCTTCCCTCAGGTTTCGATGCTCCTCCGGCTACAAACAAGTCGGGGAGGCCGAAAGTCGTCGCGGAAGGATCTCGTATCGTCAACGGGGTATAGGCTTTAAGAATTTTGACGATCGTTTCAAGTATATATATTTTTTTTTTGCTTATAACGTGTTAATCGGGTTTGCATGGCTTGAACTTGCTTGGATCGGCCATTGAGGCGAGCCATAGAGAAGCCATGATCTATCTCTTTAAAGCAGAGAAAGCGGAAAAGGATCTTGCTCGCATGCGAGACGAGATGTTGGCGCGAGATGCGCAACTAGCTCGTGATCATTCGAGGGCTGTTCGTAAGGCGGAACGGAAGGGCAAGAGGGAGATTGTCGAGGTGATGAAGACTCGCGCCTCACAATTTCAGGTCGAGTACAGGAACCTCAAGGATGCTTTCACCTCGCTAGGTGATTTCCGTGAGTGTCGCGGTTCAGTCGGGAGCCTTTGGAAGACGCGGGCGGACGATTACGTTTTCGAGAAGGAGATGGAGTTAATGAAGGGCGGCATGAAGGATCATTCTTGCGCTGAGGCGCTCATTCCTCCGATCGACGGGAGGATTCAGGGATTTTGGGATCCCATCTCGGTTTCTCCCGATACCGTAGAGACCATGACCGAGTTTCCCGGTGATTGCGAGGAGGTGGATCGTCCCGCGGATGCGTTTGGAGCTTGGTTGTCCGGGAAATTTTACTTTGAACCTTGAGAGGTGGAGTGAAAATCTGGAGGGAGGAGGTTGTTTATTTATCCTGCGTTTGTTGCCGAGTATGGCTTTTATTTGTCTTTTTCTGCCGAGTGTGGCTTTGATTTCCCACCGCTTTATGCGGTCTTTATATATATGATGGGCGTTTTATTTTGAATTGTTTAGAGTAAATTTGAAGTAAATTTGAGTTGTCGTCTCATATTTAATTCCGTTGGGACGTTCAATCTGTCGGTTCGTTCGTAACTTTTCGTAAAAATTTCTTATTCTTACAACTTTCGGGAACATTGAGATGTGAACGGAGAGACATGGTTTAGGATCTTGTATCGTTTAGATATCATGTCTTGAGATGTCTGAGACCAATGCGATGGGTTTAGAGCAAGACCTAGGTTTACTCTCAGTTTTAAGGTTTGTGCGGTGACTAGCCGG
>NC_027750.1:30867420-30869119 GCF_000695525.1 Brassica oleracea var. oleracea
TGCTTCCCGTGTCAATGAGTACTCTGCCGACTTCCAGATCTCGTATGACAAGATCTATGACGAGCGGATCGCAGTGAGGTTGATCGATCCCGCCGGCTTCCTCCTTCGTGAAGGTGATTGAGCAATTTTGACCATCTCGGGTAAGAGACCATGTAGGCTAGTTTGCACTCGACTCCGCCTTTCGCTGGTAAGCCTTGATGGCCAAAACCGTATCGTTGCAGAATTGCGATCCTCCAATGATCATGTTGACTCTGCGACGATTGTTATCGTTCCCCTTGTCGTCCGGCCTTCTGCCGCGTTTATCCTCGGATTGGTTTCTTTGAGGAGATTTCTCAGCGGGCGGATTTCTGTCCGTCTTTGGGAGGCGATCGGTTTCGAGGATGAGATCTTTCACGCTGGTCAGTTCCGAGAGCTCTCCAGCTAGTAGCTTCGCGGCCAGCCTTGCTCCCAAGACTTTACAGTTAGTCGTGGAGTGTCCTCGGGACAGGTGGAACTCGCATAAGGTGTTTTCGTCATATCCTTGATTGCGAGTCCACGTATTACCCGTGGTTCGGCCCTGATCCGAATTGATCGCGTAATTGTGCGCTCCTTGGAGATCTCCCCCCTCAAGATGGACATACTTGTCGTTACGAGAGTTCTTCTTCTTTGTTTTTGGATCTACATCTTTCGAGGATTGTCTTGCCGACTTATGTTTTTCCGATAAGACTTTCGTTTCTTCCTCGATTATGATGTAGTCCGTCGCCTTGTGGAAGGCGTCTTGGATCGCCCGCGGTTTGTCGAGGGTTATCTATTTTCTGAATTTCGACTTATACCAGGGCGTCTTTCTGAGCGCATCAATGGCTACCTTGTCACTTATCCCGCTGACCCTGGACATTACCAGCTTGAATCGGCTGATGAACTTGCGGAGGGGTTCGTCTTCCCTCTGGGACAGACTCCAGAGATCGACATCGGAAATTTCTCTATCTATGAACATAGAGTATTGCTTGAGAAATTCCGATGCGAGCTGTCGGAAACTGCAGATAGAGTTTCGCTTAAGGCGTGCGAACCATTCGAGGGCTGCTCCTTCCAGATTCTCGACGAACAGGCGGCAGTTGCCGGCGTCTTTTTCGCCGTCCTTCAGGCTCGCTCTTCCCCTCGTGATGTGGAAAGCCTGAAGGTGCATCTTCGGATCGGTCGTACCATCATACTTCGGTACTTTGATTTTTCCCAGATCGGATACCCTCATATCTGAGATGCAAGTGGTGAAGGGGGTTTTCCGAGCCCCTTCCAGTAGCCTGTCGATCTCGGGTGCAGCGCTGGTAGCGTGATGGATTTGAGATTTCACGGCTCTTACTTCTGCCGCAGTCTTGGTGATATAGTCGCTCAGTTTGCTTTTCAGCCAGCTCCTCTTGTTCGTTCCAATAGAGGACTTCCTCCTCTTCCATCATCGGTTTGTCGAACGGAGAACTTTCTCGAGCAGATCGGCTTCTAGTCCTTCTTGGATGTCTGTCGACGTCCTCATCGGTATCGTTGCAGACATCGCTAGGATCCAGGTCGACGTGCTCGACTTCGTTATCCTCCGAATCTTTCGCGGGAGGCGGAGGACTTTCAGGGTTCCCCTTTTCGGCGGGAGATTTTTTGCTAGGGTTTTGAACCGAAGGTTGTTCCCGCGCGGCTCCAGGCCTATCGAGTGGGGTAGCGAAGTCGAGTCTTTTCCCGC
>NC_027750.1:30869566-30869862 GCF_000695525.1 Brassica oleracea var. oleracea
TAATTTCCCAGAGGTCCCGGAGATCTGTTAATACCACACGCTAAGCAATCAGAACACGAGATATCAACGACAAAGTATAAAAATCATTAAAAGAGAGCGAAATAGATCTTATTCCGAATCTGTGTTTGAGCGTTACAACAAGGTATAAGCCTAGGCTCGAGAGTTGTCGGCGAGATTTCTAGTTCTAGCAACCCTAAGACGGCTAAACCTAATTGAGTCGCAGCTCGAAATAACAAAAACGAAAATATGCCTAAATCGCTCTAAGTGCTAAGTTTGCTCTGAAAAAGTCTCTCCCA
>NC_027750.1:30869892-30901833 GCF_000695525.1 Brassica oleracea var. oleracea
ATAAAAATGGAGATATTCCATTTTTTCCGATCTTCGTAATTATCTTCAAAATTTCGTATATATCCGCGGAAACTTGACATTTATCTTTCCTTGCGAACCAATCGCAAACCATCATGCGGCTTACGGGCTGTTGGTTAAGAAATCGTAAGTTGGGCCTCGAGTCATGTCTTAGGTCCCTTTGGGCCGTCTTCTAACTCGAAGCGTTTATTATGGCTTTTTTCGATAAAGAATGAACTTTTCGCGGTTTTTACCGTAAAGTTTGATCGATGACTTAAAATGGCGGGAAGCATGAAATGGGTTCGCTACGGTCTTCGGGAGATAGCATCGAATGGTAGACGAGAATGCATGGACTAATGTCGTATCAGCGTTTCGGAAGAGCTCGGTCGCTATGTAGCGACCGAGCGGAACGGACGCTCGAGCTCGGTCGCTACGTAGCGACCGAGCGGGACGAACGCTCGGTCGCAAGCTAGGTCGCTACCTAGCGACCGAGCCGAACGGACGCTCGGTCGCTACGTAGCGACCGAGCTTGGCTCGAGTTCGGTCGCTACGTAGCGATCGAGTGGAACGGACGCTCGGTCTCTACGTAGCGACCGAGCTTGGCTCGAGTAGTGACCGAGCGGGACGAACGCTCGGTCGCTACGTAGCGACCGAGCGGGACGGACGCTCGGTCGCTACGTAGCGAACGAGCTTAGCTCGAGCTCGGTCGCTATGTAGCGACCGGACAGCGCGCATGTGCGGTAGTTGCGTAATGACTGAGCTTGGTTCGTCCATGTTCTGATCGTCATACTCGGACCTATCCGTAGCTGGTCTGGGTATGTTTCCGATGGCTTATGTTTGATCTAAATAGAATTCAAACGAAGCTTTATCTCGGGAACATACGTTGCGACGTTTTCTTGACCAAGCATGATTTGTTGCGGAAAGACATACTTGTATTTTGCGGAGATTTGGACGTTAACTTCGTCGTAACCGTTTTTGACCCCAACACAGTTGAGGCCTCTTGCTCGTTCGTTTCTGCGTATGGAGATACATGATGGGAATTCAGTTCGTTTTTGGTCAGACCTCTGGCATCCTTTGGTAGATTGATCGAGATCATTGGCGAAGGGGGCATCATGAAACTTGGAATTCCTCGTAACGCCAGAATCAAGGATGTGATTCAAGGTGGAGAGTGGCGTATGCGGCGTTGCAGGGACCGAAATATTCGAGAGCTTGTGGAGGAGCTCAAGCAGTTTCCAGTGATACTAGAGCAACATGTGACTGACTATGTTTTATGGAGAGACGGATCGCAGGACTATCGAAATAGTTTCTCTTCTAAGACTACTTGGGAGATTATCACAACGCAAAGAGAAGTTACTGATTGGTGGAGAGTGGTGTGGTTTCAGCAGGGTGTTCCCCGGTTCAGTTTATCACTTGGCTTGCATTGAAGGATAGGCTCTCTACGGGGGTCCGTATGAGAGTATGGGGTCAGTCTCAAAGTTGCTTACTGCGTGGTGAACCTGAAGAAACCAGGAATCACCTTTTCTTCGCTTGTCCATACACTTTCACCCTCTGGTTAGAAGTCACGGGAAATTTGTTGCTATCAGACGCTAGCCCGGACTGGGATACTACGTTTGATCAACTCAGGAACAGGTCTCATGACTTGCTCTCATCTATACTCCTGCGTTTAGCGCTCCAGGTCTTAGTGTACTACATTTGGAGTGAGCGTAATGAACGTAGACACAGCCACAAGTATGGGCTGTTGGGCGGTTAGTTCGAATTATTGATAAAACCGTACGGAACCGCATCATGTTTACAAGGTACTTTGAGAAGCCAAAGCTCTATTGCCTATGCAGCGTTGGTTTGGATCGCGTATACTTCATACATAGGAGGATTTTTTAAAAGATTTATTCTTGTAGCTTGTACGTAAACTTTCTAAGATGATCAATAAATTTAACATTTCATCAAAAAAAAAAAAAATCTACATCGATGTTCCCACGCGCAAAGCTGCGTCTTAGTTTTGGGATTGCAAATATGTTTCTAATACTCCTCTTAATTTTGTCTAATTTTAAACCTTCGTAATTTGACGTATAAAGCACATTCGTGATTATGCGTTGCTTGTATAATTGTATTCCTTTAGACATCATTCAGTCGAGTTATTTAAGTTATAAATGAGTATTTAGGTCCCTATAAATTCATTAACCATGACATGAACACTGTACTATAAAAAACACTAGACATGTGTTCTTCATTAAGTTTATACGTGTTATGGTTTTTACTTACAATTTTTGTTTCTGCTAGTAGACGAACGTCCCTCAGTTGATTTCCCCCTAGCATATATGATATATTAATATCAACATATTATTGAGATTTTACATTTGAACTGTAAATTAATGCTAATAATAGTAAGCAAAAACAATATCTTGCAGTCCGAGAAGATAGTGTAGGATATTGGAGTAATGTAGAGTAATTGAAGAAAAAAACAAGAAAAAGAATATATGTAGTTTTTTTTGTCAAACAAAGAATATATGTAGTTATATTGAAAAACTTATGTATTACTCAGCAAGTCTTTCGAATTGGAAAGAATGAAAGTATTGCTATAAAACAAAAATTACTTTCTTCAGAGAAATGAAATTATTTTTTCATTTTTTAGATGTAGATAAATTAGAAAGAATTGCAATTATGGTTTTTTTACTCCACGGTCCACACACTTGTATTCCGAAAGAGTCAATCAGTCAAACCCATATGTATATGGAGAAAAGAATAACCAGATGGAGAAACGTTTTATAAATTAAATATTTTGCCTCTCTCTATGACATATGAAATGATGTATAAACCGCCTAGAAAACTATTTGTTTCGTACTCAGTCACTTTCTTATATATACAATAATATTCTGCTTATATTACTTAAATTAAACAACGTAATGACTTAATTATCCCAACAACACAGGAGTAGTAACATACTCGTCCTTCCGCTAATTAACCAGTGCAGACTTATCAGTATGTTGCGCATATGTCAGAAAATATATATATCTATTCAAAACTGAACAATATCTCCACATAAAGATGATCCTATATCTGACAAGGTAGACATGAAGGCTGCGAAAGATGGGTCAGATCGTGCCGCCAGTTACAAGAAAAAGATGAAAAAAAACCTTCTGCTCAAGCTGCTGCCATCATCAAGAAATTAGTTCAGATGAGTCTTCATCTTATAGCTCTTGTTGCGAGTCTTTTCGAAGACAAGAACATGAAAGCGTGCCACATTATGCTGGAGTTTGCTTTAAGGGACAATGACGTGGACTTGATGACTAGCTTGTTAGAGGTAATTGGCTTCTTGGATTATGTGAAGAGTTGTTAATTATCACTATACATACCCATATTAGTTGTCTTATCAAGATAACTTCATGGTTTGAGTTTGAGACCGTTAGCTCCCAAAATTTCATAGACGTCTACATTGACCATTTAGTTTATTTTAGCTTTGTTGGAGTATCGCAGCCAAGATGTAAGAAAAAACACTACTTGTTGATGATATGAATTCCCTCTGAGCAATGAGGATGGTAGAAAAAAATGCACAATAGCTAGACCAATAATTTGCCAACTATTGAAAGCAATTACCTAAAGTTTCTAATGATGATGCATACATAAAAATACAAATCAAATATACAATGCAGATTAAGTGAAATAAATGGATCAAATTTTATAAAAATAAATGTAGAATAAACTAATTTAACATAGTATCCGTAATGTTGAAAAAATTATTGAAGAATCTAATTTAACTTTCTCTCTTTTTTTTTAATTTATTGAAATACTAGATGAAGAACACACTTTGATTTTCTAATTCTTTTTAATGGATGAAAGCAATACTTCCAAACTGCGACCAAACAATATGTGATATATGGATACATATGCATGGAACTATACGAAGTCGGGCGTGTACTCGGTAAAATCAGGATATAAATGGTTACAAACGACTAAAGTGTGTGACGCTGAAGTTCAGATTGTATAACCAAGTATCACTGGTTTTACAGAGCCATGTGTGGAGTACCCTTGCTCTTGGAAAGATGAGACACTTTGTTTTCTGATCCTTGAGGATAACATACACCAAGTTATTGACGATAGAGTGGTCAACCAGATGACTAGTCAACCTAATAAAGGTTTGTGGCATAGTCTCTTCATCCCATAGTCTCTTCATCCCAACGCCAAATAAGTATTTTAAAATTCCAACCAGTGCTATGAGCTCTACACTTCTGGAAACTAGAATCTGCTAAACCGAGTCATGTTCGATGCTGAAACCTGATTTTCAGTTAGATATATCAGTCTGTTTTTGGCTGAGGATCAGAGCAGTGAAGCTAGTGGCTGTGAGACTATCTCGGTATACGCCAATAGTGCTGCTATTATTGGGACTAATATCTCGGACTAATATCTGTTGTCAGATTTTTTAATTGTGTTAGTAATTGCTTTCATGTGTTGAGGTCGAATTTAAGTGATCTAAGAAATGATTTACTTCGAGTCATGGAGTTAATCATTTTCATTTCGGTTGAAAATTACAATGATGTTCGGTTAGATATTATATTACTGAACAACGCTAATGTCAAGTTGATTCAAGGTCGTGGAAAGGTAGGCTCTCAAGCTCAAAGTTTTATATATAGTTCTTTTCGTAATACACATGTCCTTGTAAATTTGTTGTAATGCTTTCCTTGTAAATTCGTTGCAAAGCTTTATTTGTAAATTCGTTATAATGCTTCCTTATAAATTCGTTGTAACTTTAAAAACGCGGACCTGGTAGATTCCTCGTAATACATGTGTTATTGTCAATTCGTTGTAATGTATTCCTTGTAAATTTGTTGTAACTCTAAAAACACGGGCCTGGTAGATTCCTCGTAACACTAAAAACGCGAGGCTGGTATTCCTCGTAAAATTACAACGACTTTATGAGGAATGTTGTTTCCTTATATAAACTCGAAACATGAATGTGGAAAGCCTCATTCATTCCTCTTAAACCACTCCTCCCCTCCTCCGCTCAAGGTATTGCTAGTTTAGGTTTTAGGCGGTTAGCTTAGGTAATTAGTTTAGGTGGTTAGTTTATGTAACAAAACTATATTCAAATATAAGGTTGCGGTATTTAAACAACATTAGATTTTTTTAAAAAATTTAAAATATATTTTATCATCTAAGAACTTTTATATAATTAATTAAATTAATATTTTTCTTTTTCAAGGTTACTCCTAAAAAGAAGAGACTGATTGTAGGAGTAGGATCTGTCAACGAAGTCGCAAGGGCGACTTCGTTCTACTCTTCAAGACGGAACCCACATATGAAGTACAAGTGTCTCCGAGAAAGAATGCCCCAACAAACTACTTTGATGGTGTCCTCCCTTAGTTTTTTCTGTTTTTGAATTATGAAATTAAAATATTATTTAATGACATTTATATTTTTAGAACAATATTTTAATATTTTTCATATCATGTTTATAATTTAAATATTTTTAAATATGTCGTAATATTATAATAATACGTCAATGATATGTAAATTCCTTTTAAACATTACAAGGAAGTACTTGTAAAATCCTCGTAAGTTTTATAAAAAATTTACAAAGAAATACTTGTAAATTCCTCGTAAAATGTACAAGCACTTAAAGACGACTTTGTAAGGAAACTATATGAATCCTTTACAATGAAGCGTAACTACGAAATTACGATGAAATTCTCTCCTACGCTTTTGTGACGAATTTGTTTCGTCGTAAATGTTACGAGAAAGTTACGATAAATTTTCCATTACGATAGGCGATTTACAACAAAACGCTCTTACTTATCAATTTGTTAACTCTCATATTACAACTAATTAACTAGGATTATGATCCTTATAATTAATATGTTTCTTGTAGTGAATGTGTTAATTACTACTTTATCCGAACCGAACCAAACTTTTGACTTCCCAGAAAACTTAAATAAAAATTGACCCCAAACTGAAACCGATTAGACAACCGAACACCCATACTTAGATTAAATTATTTTAAGAAAAAAACATGAAAATCTGTCTGTAAAAAAATGCAAAAATAAAGGATAATTGCATAATGTATCCAAAAAATATTATAATTATATCAATGTGGATAACAATTAAAATGGAGCTTTAAGACAATTCTTATCCCTACTGAGATGTGATATACCATGGATTTTACCCACTTTTACCCATAATTTATAAGTGTTCTATGATATAATTATATTGTTTTGGAGTCTATTTAGCGCATTTACAGGTTTAGGAGTGATTTGCAGGAAAGTGATGATTTTGGTGCATTTTGGAACACTTTGAAGATTGTACCCGAACTGACCATCGAACCAGACCAGAGGTCGACATTTAGAGACAATAATCAATCGACACACACTCTGTGTACGTTGTCGGTCGACAGCGAAGCGCGCAAAAAGACCTGATTTGGTCCAGTCGACTTGAAGCCCCAGACATCACCTTATTACGAGATTGACCCTGACGAGTTTTAACCAAATATTGTGCTCTGCCATTGTTCTAGGCAACACACGCTTTCGAAACACTTTCATTACTTTTCTCTTTACACAGCAATAGTTCTAAGGTTTTTAGTAGTTTTGGAGAGAAGATACAAACTCCTTCAGGGATTGTTATTGGAACTCCATTATTTATCTATCTATCTATCTATCTATGCAGTTTTCAATATTGATTGTTATGATTTGCTTAGTTATGTCTAAGTAATCTACTTGTTAGATTTATGGTTCAAATAGGATATGAAAGATTAGCCCAAAATATAGAATTTCTAAGTTGTGATATTCATTGAATAGGTTGTTCTTACTGCTTGTTCTAGATTAGCTACCTAGAACTTGATCTTAGAATCATTAGGTTCAAGCTACTGCTTGACTTATTCTCTGAACCAAACCTATCTGAGCTAGGATTGCTAGAAACAAACCAAAGTTGCTTTAGAAACCCTAGCCAATAATCGATCGACACTTTTTTGTGATCAATAAACAATCGTTGAGATCCAAGATCTAGATATTAGAGTATCTATACAACGAAGGTTGTTAGATATGTACTCCCAGTGAAGTTCTAATATATCTAGCAGCTTAGTAATCTATATAGCTATAATCCTGATTTCCTGAATGGAAGCCCTAGGTCTAGCATTTTTCTTATTATTGCATTCAAACCAAACTCCAGTTACTCGAACAACTACCTTGTTCACCCCTGTTTGCTTTAATCATAACTGTTCAACCTACCTTAATCACTGCTGATTAGGATATAGTGTGTGCCCTAGCTCTTTGTGGATACAATCCCTAAATACTACAATTGAACCTCTTATTTGAGAGAGTAAAAGTCACTCCTTAGGGTAATTAGGGTGATATCAAATTTGGCGCCGTTGTCGGGAAGCTTTGATCACCATTAGATCTTATCTAGCTCGTTTGAGTCTAGGTTATTTTGATGTGTTACTAATTAAATCTTTTTCTTATCTTTTAGGTGCATGCCTAGCAGTACCAGAAGCAACAAGGAAAAAAACTGCTATTCTCAGACCCTGCTCGCTTAGAACGCTCGATCCGCAAAGAGAAACGCACTGCATCGATCGACATCAATGCTTGTTCGTTGACGTCGACCGAGAACCTTCAACCGTCGACCGACACTCTGCACCTGACATCAATCGACACTTCATCTAGAACATCGATCGATACTCAACCGCAAGACATGGTTGCGACTTTTATTCTAACCCAATATGAGAATGGAGACATGTATGACCTTGAAAGTCATCTGCGTAAGCAGCAGGTCAAAAGATAGATGATCAGGGGGCTGAATCCATGATCCTGAAGCTGAGGCTGCTACAACTGCTGCTCAAGCTGTACAGGAAGCTGCTCGCATCAGAACGTTGACTGATTACAACCGTCCAGATGGATACTATGCCAATAGATCTTCCATTCGTCCTCCAGCTATTGAGAGGAATGATTTCGAGCTGAAGCCTCAGTACACTCGTGGGACAGACACCCTACTGTGGGTCATCCCATGAGCAACTATAGACCATCTGGAACGGTTTGAGGATCTGGTTTATGCCATTAAAGTTAATGGAGTCCCTGCTAACTACCTTTTCTGCAAGCTCTTCAAGTACTCACTTGCTAGGGAAGCTTCGCAGTGGCTTAAGCAATTACCACCAGGATCTCTTACATCCTGGGACGCCATCAAGAACGCATTCCTGCAAAACTTCTTTGATGATCCAGTCGTAGAAGACTTGAGGAGCAAGATTGCTACATTCGCGCAGGAGCCTACATAATCATTCAGAAGCTCCTGGATCAGATTTAAGTCTTACCAGCGAGATTGTCCACACCATGGATACAACCAAGTGCATATGCTCAGCACATTCTTCAGAGACATTGAGCTGGCATATCAGATGGCTATGGACAAAGCTAGTGAAAGAAAATTCAACACTAGGAATCCATAAGAGGATGTGAGACTTACTGAGAACTTGGCGTCTAGCAATAGCACCAAGAACACTGACTTCAAGAGGAGAAGATCAACATCTGCCATTGGGAAGGAGCAGATGGACGATGTGAAAGCAAAACTGGACAGTGTTCACAAGCTTCTCAGGAAGCATGTTAGCTTTGCAGAAGATGTAGAAGCTTGTAGATATAGACGACAACAACGAAGTAGAGGAAGATGTGAACTTCATCAGTGGCACTGGATTTCAGAATCAGAAGTCTGAACCCTTATCCAAATGGAAGCGGACCTTGCTAACATTAAGTTATATTCCCGGACGCTCCCTGGTTTCAACGGCTCCTCCGAAAGGCTACTCGGCACCATTCGCCTCAACGCGGCAGCAAAAGGGGTCCCAAGAATCATCAAATTCTCGGTCATCGAGACCAACGCACCGTATAACGCAATTCTAAGCACACCATGGATACACTCCATGCAAGCCGTCGCGTCTACATATCACCGACAACTGGCACAACTCTTCAAACGTTTGCAAGTCGAGGACAACACCCAATTCGGCAGCCTTGACCAGCAAAGCAACCATCAGCCGAACGGTCCCTCCCATCAACTGTAAGATCGGCAAATCTCTCCGGCGACGATAAGCGGTCACCAGTTTTGTAATGGGGAGCCACATCTTGGCCTCCTCCCCGAACCACGACTCATATACGCACGCAAAACATTGGAGAGGCGACTAAGGCCGCATATCCTCCCGCGGGGGGATAAAGACAAGCCCCGCCGGAGCGCAGGCATCTGCCAAAACTGAGGCCAAATCTGTCATGACCGACCACGACGATTGAACGTTCGGCCAATTCTGGTCCTCGACGACAGCCGGACGTAAAAGATCATCCCCCAAAGGAGGCAACACCCTAAAAGCCCCGTCTTCTAGCATCTCGAACGGTATGACCGGCTTCAGCGGTCCCGTGACCGGCCCCTTCAAACCCCAGTCCCCTCCTGAAGACTTCTTTTTACGCTTCACCCCTCGCCTGCAACTTTCTTCGGGGCAGCGTGATTAAGCGTTTAAGAACACACCAATTAACCTAATGTGCCAACAATACCACAATCGAATGGTATGTCATTGTAGCATTTTAGGATCGAATCCACAAGGAACTAATGATCTATAACACCAAGAATATACAAGCTTCCTTAATCTAAGCAAACAAGAATATGGATGATTTTGTAACAAGCTAATAGGAATATAAACAAGGTGATCTCAAATCCAATCAAGAAATAAGTGCAAGAATTCAATCAAATGCTAAGGATGGATCCATGGGCAATTATAATTGATATAAGGTGATCAAGGTTCAATCTAGGATGTTCAAACAAAACAATCAACAAGTCTATAGGTCTAGATCTCATTCAATATAGATTAATCCACTGTCGTGGCAAAAACCCTATGCTAATCATGAATTAAACATCAACTGTCGTCGGCTAACGCAATCAAGCATACATGAATCACAAGTCTACTAACCACTTAAACATCTCGGACATCAACTGTCGTTGGCCAAGTATGTAAAAGACAATACTAAGTTCATTCAAGCATTTTAACAAACACCTTTCGGGCGTAAAATAACTTAAGGTCTAGATGAGAGTGATCAAGTCTAATCTAGCATTAAGAACACGTAGCAAGCATAGAACAATGTTAATCAAGCAATAAACATCCTAAATATCCACCTAATCACCCTAATCTATCTAACCCATGAATCACAAGGTCACACTACTCACTAATCTCCATGAGAAACCTTAAACCCATGTGTTGGACCATTAAACCGCCACCAAGTTTCCTGCGATCATTAAACGCCAAAAGATCAAGTCAAAAGAATTAGTCATTAGTCTCCTATTATCTCGGCAACTTGCGAGTTAAAGAAGAAGTCAAAGACTTGCGAGCTAAAGAAGAAGTCAAAGCTGGAAAAAAGGAGGCATGTTTAACAACTAAGCAACAGATAAAGAGTTCTATAAAAGGACAAGAGAGTTATCTTCTCAATGAGGAGGGCACCTCTCGAGGGAAAGGACAAGAAATAGAACCACATTCCATTATTCCATTGTATAGAAAAGACAAGACTTATCACCACTTGAGAGAAGAGCCAGAAGAAGACAAGATGCATTCTCTACGCTTACTTCATAAAGCAACTACAACCTCGTATCGGTTGAAATCCATAATCATTTACACAGCAAAAGCGACCCTTGACCATGTTAGTGGCGTGAGCTCGTATTCATATACGATGCCATTCACAATGGTCCGACTTTTAGAGCTTATGAAGGCTTACGACCAGGAATACAATTATTCATTACCTTCATAGCACTTAAAGAGGATTGTGTGCTTATTTGTTCATAAAGATCAACCATCGAAGACCACGTCATTATTCACTACCAGATCGATTACGGCTCCGCCGCCACAAATCCTTAACGACTTCCCGAACTCAAAACGACATCTCATCCGAGATGGTAAGAGATAACCCGACGACTTGCTCAAGACCGACAACCCGACGTCTTGCTCGATAACGACAACCCGACGTCTGGCTCATAACGACAACCCGACGTCTGGCTCATAACGACAACCCGACGTCTGGCTCATAACGACAACCCGACGTCTGGCTCATAACGACAACCCGACGTCTGGCTCATAACGACAACCCGACGTCTGGCTCATAACGACAACCCGACGTCTGGCTCATAACGACAACCCGACGTCTGGCTCATAACGACAACCCGACGTCTGGCTCATAACGACAACCCGACGTCTGGCTCATAACGACAACCCGACGTCTGGCCGATAACGACAACCCGACGTCTGGCTCATAACGACAACCCGACGTCTGGCTCATAATGACAACCCGACGTCTTGCTCGATATCGACAACCCAACGTCTTGCTCAAGACTGATGAACATGACATCTTGATCAAGACATGATCCCGAGATGATTATAACCGAACTACGTTTAGACTTGATCCCTTGACGGGTACGTAGGCAGCTCGATCTCGAGTCCAGTCACGATCCTTCCCTCCCCAATATCTCCTTGATATTCGACCACCGAATATAGTCAATTTTTGTCGACTCATATCTGACTACATCGTTGTGTTCTAAGGATATCGTTGCCCACATTCTTTTTCTTCCCTAGTTTTTACATTCAAACACTATCAAATACTTAGTGTAGATTTTTGGATCTACACCATGTAAGGATCAAGGCTAATCATGTTAATGTGCAAGAGAAACACAAATATAAGATGAAGTACTTCCTTAGATTATCAAAAGATTCAAGTTTTTACAAGTTTAGATAAAGTCTCGAGAGAAAATGATATAAGATCCAACTTTGGGAGCTACAAGGTATTTATATGATCCTTAAAAACCCTAAGGGGCTCATAAACAAGTCTGAAAAGCCCAAAAAAAAATCATCAAAATCGCCCAGAAAAGGGTTTGGAGCGGGTAGGTTGACTGGGTCGTCCGGGCCGCTCCACCCAGGTTCAGTTCATGCACGCGGGTCGACCAACCCGGGCTGCCTAACCCGCGCTGGGTCGACCGCGGGAAGGAAGGGTAGCTGCGCGCGGGTGGTCGAACCCGCTGTGGTCTGGTCGCGCTGGGGTTGATATGCCTCTAGTAAATCGACCATAACTCCTCCAATACAGCTCCAAATGACTTGAAACCACTTCCATTGGAAAGCTAACTCAATTTACTATATCTTTCCAAAATATTTGCAACAGAAGGTATCTTTAAGACCTCCATCCATGTTCATCTTTCACCCTTTTGCACCACAAATGTCTCTAAACACCGCCAAGAACTCCATTGCACACTCCACCCCCTAATAAAGACTCATGTATGCAAAATGAAACTTAAAAATGACTAAATCCTAATCTATATGATCAAACTGTACAAGAATGAATGGCTAAAATCATGCAAATTCATAAGATATCACCGCGCGACCCAGGCCCTCCGAACGAGGCTTCGCGACAGAAACCCCCTTATTGGGAGTTTGCCCTTCATGCTGCCCTGTCGAACGGGTCCCACTCGCCTTCAGAGTCGTCAAACCGCCCTCAATCGGATCCTCTTAACCAGAATTCGGCACGGAGACGGGCAAAACACCATCCCTTTCGCCACCCCCGCCGACGCGAGCACCATCGTCCGCGGCAGCTACCCCTGAAGCTAATACGGCACCAACGTACCTCCTGCCCGGATCTTCAGAAGACTTCAGTGTGAGATAACTAACTAAGTCCCACATTGGAGAATTAGACAAGAAGTGTCTAATATATAAAGAGATGTCCAACTCTAATAGTACGAGGCCTTTTGGGAAGGAAACCAAAAGTAAATCCATGCGGGCTTGGTTAAGGCCCAAAGTGGACAATATCGTACTAATCGGACAATATAGAGTTGGACACGGGATTTCACAATCCCAACAATTGGTATCAGAGCTAGGTTGACGAGAAATCTGCAAGAAGACCAAAATACCCTTCGAGTAGGAACGGGACCCATCGAGTTAGGATTGGGAGGTGTGTGTGGCAGAGATCAAGTCAAAAGATCCTGGAATTCAGTTGTGGGACACGAGATGAATGTGATCCTTAGTTTGAGGGGGAGAATGTGAGATAACTAACTAAGTCCCACATTGGAGAATTAGACAAGGAGTGTCTAATATATAAAGAGATGTCCAACTCTAATAGTACGAGGCCTTTTGGGAAGGAAACCAAAAGTAAATCCATGCGGGCTTGGTTAAGGCCCAAAGTGGACAATATCGTACTAATCGGACAATATAGAGTTGGACACGGGATTTCACAATCCCAACATTCAGATGTTCTTCACGATGCTGATGCGCTAGGGTTTTGCGACGATTCTGTCGGTGCAGCTTCGCCTCACTTTCGGGGTCCTCGGCAATATCCTTGCCTTTATCTCGTCTGAATCATCAAGTAACCTTTTTCTTCTCCAAGACGATCGACATCGCTCTCAGCACACTTGCGATTTCGGCAAGAACTAAACCGTCCGCAAACGTCAACAGCAAAGAAAAAGCAAGAAAATAAGAAGAAGAACTAAATCGATGAGTCGGCCCATCACCTTTTATAGAGGGCTAACACGGTAAACGAAGCAACACAATCACTACGCAGACAATTAATGCGGCAATGAACATCTTAAACAAGACGACAACTCGCTAACACGTGTAAAACAGCGTGACCCACGATGGAAACGAGCCTATCGCGAACCAGTCGAATATGAAGTCCGCACAAAAGTTACTGGCGAAAAACCACATTCGCAACGGACTGGAGGGGTTTACTGTTGGAGGACAAGTTGCACTCTCCAACCAAAGCCTACCAACGTTGAAGGACTGGAGAGCTTACTGTTGAAGAACAGCGACATCTAGGGTTTATCGTAGAGCGGTCAACGTTTAGCCTTTTTACCGTTTTTTAAGTCTAAACTCTTGTAAACTCTCATCAACCGATCGAATAAAGCGTCTTCTTAGAAACCCTAAACTAAATCTTGATGTGTTAATCCGACCATATCGTTTTAGGATTAAACAGTTGTCTACCTCCCCTTGTTTTTTTATCAGATTTTTTTAAAATATAAATTGAGATCGTGATGTGCTTTAATGATTGCGAAGGTGAGATAGATAAAAGGAGGACGCAAGTCTTGTGTTATTCAGATTTAGGCAATTGTAAAGTATCCCATCCGAGAATTTATTGATATGATTTTAAAGTTTTAAATTGGATAATAGATAATTGTAAAGTATAATTATATGCCAATTTGGATAAAGTTGCCTGAATTTCTGTTATTTTAGCTATTTTAATTTGACTTTAACTAAACCCGTCCATAGCTTCGGTACACAGTTCAATATGAACTTCGCCTGTATCAAAACTACTCAGCTAGAAACATTCAACAGGAACTTAAAATATGTACACACAAACTATCATCGTACTTTCCACAATAATCTAAGACACCAACCAGATTGATAAACTAGCATCCTCAGTTTCTGATACAACATTTAAAAAAGTTTCACATGTTCTACAGCGTCAGATCTTACAAAGCTTCTATCACGCATGAAACCCCCATATAAATCACCATACCGCTGGTACATATGCCTTCGAACACAGCCCAGAAGTTGAACACCATTCAGTACTTACTATATTATATAGAGAAAAAGCTAGGGTTTATAATGCTTACCTATATAGTATGAGTCTATCGATTGTATGAAAGATCAGTAACAAGAATTTGCTCTCTTATTAATCTTAAGGAAATATCCTCTCAAACCTTAAGCTCTCTGCTAGGCCTGAGCAAAATAACCGGAACCGAAGAACCGAACCGGACCCGAACCGACATACCCGAAACCGGAACCGGACTAATACCCTCAAATACCCGAACGGTTCCTATATTTTTATATCCGAAATAACCGACCAAACCGGAACCGAACCGTTTTTATTTTAAAATTCTATTAAAAGTATCTGAAAATAGTTGAGGATAACTAAATTATTATAAAGTATCCAACCTACCCGAAAGTATCCGAAACTATCTGAAACTATCCAGATAGTTTTATCCGAAATATCCAAAGTAATCCGAAATATCCAATTTTTTTATCTAAATCATCCTAATTATTTGATATTTTACCCTAAATAACCGATATTTTATCCAAATTATCCGAACTACCCGAACTATCCGAACCCGAACCGGATCCAAATGAGAACCAAACTTTTTTCTGGATATTTTCCGGTTCCTACATTTACTATCCGAACCGAACCGAACCCGAAACTATCCGAACCGAACCGAACCGAAAATAGGTCAAGTACTAAATGAATCCTCTAGCCCCTATCCGAACTACCCAAAACCCGAAATACCCGAACCGAACCGAACCGATACCCGAAATGCCCAGGCCTACTCTCTGCTTTCACAATTATCAAAAACTCACGCTTGGTTGCAACAAGCCTGCAACTCCTTTTTTTAACAAGATTTAGATAACTCCTAACCTTATTTTTCTTTTTTAGATAACTCCTAAGAATTCTTTAGATAATTCCTAATCCTCATATCTTGGTAGATTAGGATAAGCTTGATCTCCAAGCTATTTCAAGCTTACTCCAACATTCTCCCTCTTAAGCTTGAACCCATTTCTTGATAAGTCTTCAACACCAAGTATACTCTTCATCTAATTGAATCGGATTCTCGCTAATGGTTTTTTTAAAATGTCTGCTAGTTGTTGACTTCCTGCTACATGATGAACCTCGATCAAGTTGTTGTCCACACACTCCCTTATGAAATGATACCTCCGGTGAATATGCTTACTTCGTCCATGGAACACTGGGTTCCTGCTGAGAGCTATGGCCGATTTATTATCAATGTAAATCACTACTCTTTCACCTTGTCTGCCAACTATCTCACCAAAGAGATCCTGAAGCCAAATAGCTTGTTTTGCTGCCTCTGTCCCTGCCACGAACTCTGCCTCACAAGATGATAGAGCCACTGTTTCTTGCTTCTGTGAACACCAGGTGATAGGTGAATCAAAGAAGTAAAAAACGTGTCCAGTCGTACTTCTCCCATCGTCCTCATCTACATTGTGACTTGCATCACTGTAACCAGTCAACTTTGCATTCATTCCTTTTTTAAAAACCAAACCATAAGACGGCGTACCCTGCAAGTAACGGAGAACATGCTTCATTGCTGCAGCATGCAAGGTCCTCGGTTCTGGCATATACCTACTCAACACACCGGCTGCATATGAGATATCAGGTCTGGTGTGAAGAAGGTATCTTAGACACCCTATGTTTCTTCTGTACTCCTTTTCATCAACTCGCTGCTCATCACAAGCTTTCGACATCATGAAACTCGGGTCCATTGGCACATGAACCATGTTGCAGTCCTGCATCCTTCTCTCCTCTAGTATCTTCTTTGCATATCTTTCCTGCTTCAGAGTAATCCCTCCTTCATGCTGATGTACCTCAATGCCCAAGTAATAAGTGAGTTTTCCCAAATCACTCATCTCAAAGCGTGCAGACATCTCTTCCTTAAAGCTTACAATCAGCTTCAAGCTTGTTCCTGTTATGAGCAGATCGTCGACATATACAGCTACCAATAGAAGTTGTTCTCCCTCCTGTCGACGATATAGAGCAGGTTCCTTGGAGCATCTCACAAAGTTCAACTTGCCAAGCACTGAATTCATCTTCTCATTCCACGCTCTCGGAGCTTGACGTAGCCCGTAGAGTGCCTTGTTCAACTTATACACTTTATTCTCATGTCCTTAAACTATGAAACCCTCTGGCTGTGACACATATACTTCCTCCTTTAGATCACCGTGGAGGAATGCTGTCTTCACATCTAGATGATGCACTTCCCAACCTTTTGATGCCGCCAGTGACAATATGAATCTAACAGTTTCAATGCGTGCAACTGGTGCAAACACCTCCTCAAAGTCAATTCCATGTCGCTGGATGTAACCTTTTGCAACTAATCTCGCCTTATACTTGTTGATGCTTCCATCAGAGTTCCGTTTGATCTTAAAGATCCACTTGAGACCAATCGCTCTAGCTCCAGCCGGAAGCTCCACCAAGTTCCATGTCTTGTTCTTAACTATTGAGCTTATCTCATCCTCACAAGCATCTCTCCAGACTTTCTGATCCTTTGCCTCATCAAAGTTCCATGGCTCATCATTGATGCACTGTAGTAACAGCTCTCCTTCGATCTCTGCACAGAGGATGTAGTCATCCAAGTAGCTCGGCCTTCTAGTTTCCCTCTGTGACCTTCTTAAGCCATTGTTTGTATCATCATCATCTGACTCTTCTACAGGATCCTTCGTATCACGCTGCTCTGCAACTACTTCCTCGGATTGATTTTCT
Organism: Brassica oleracea var. oleracea; assembly: GCF_000695525.1. Taxonomy (NCBI): domain Eukaryota; kingdom Viridiplantae; phylum Streptophyta; class Magnoliopsida; order Brassicales; family Brassicaceae; genus Brassica; species Brassica oleracea. The sequence goes on from NC_027750.1 coordinate 30,887,127, forward strand.
GGCTCATGATTAATCTCTTTGCTGTCTATCTCACTGATCCCATGATTTCCATATCCCCCGAACTCAACCTGAAACGTTACTGTAGCGTCAGAATTCTCACACTCTTGCCAATCCCAGCTTTTTCCTTCTTCAAATATTACATCTCTGCTCACTACCACTTTTCTGTTCACTGGGTCAAGTAGTCTGTAGGCCTTAGATCCTGGTTCTATACCGAGATGCACCAGTGTTCTAGATCGATCATCAAGCTTCTTCAAACGGTGAGTATCAGTCTTAGCATGAGAGACGCACCCAAAAACACGAATGTGACCAAGGTTTGGCTTCCTTCCCTTGTACGCTTCGTATGGAGTTTGAAGCAGTAGTACTCGTGTGGCTACTCTATTTATGATATATGTTACATGTCTCACCGCCTCACCCCACAAGTAGTTAGGTAGATGCATATGATTTAGTATGCTTCTGGTCATGCCTAGAAGAGTTCTGTTCCGTCGCTCCACAACGCCATTTTGTTGAGGGGAATAAGGAGCTGTAAGTTGTCTTGTGATGCCATTTGTTTCACAGTAAGATTGGAATTCGTTTGAAACAAACTCTCCTCCTCTGTTGGTCCTAATCATCCCAATGGAGACTCCTCTCTCTCTCTCGACAGTGGCTTTGAACTTCTTAAACTTCTCAAATGCCTCCCCTTTCTCGCTAAGTAGTATTGACCACATGTAACGGGAATGGTCGTCGATTAGTACAAATATATATCTCTTCTTTGATGGCGTGACAGGTGTTATTGGGCCACAGAGATCTCCATGAATGAGTTCTAGTGTTCTCTTTGCTCTGAACGTAGTTGCTTGCGGGAATGAATGTCTTGCTTGTTTCCCGCGCAAACAGCTTGAGCATGTATCCTTATCAACGCTAATCTTTGGCATTCCTACCACGAGTTCTTTGCTGATCATAGTTCTCATTGATTCTTTGCCTATGTGACCCAGTCTAGCGTGCCATCTTGCTGATTCACTTGTCGTCTGAAGCTGTAAGCACCTCTCACTGACCACATCGATAGTAACCTTATACAGCCGGTTCCTTGATCTCTTAGCCTGTGCTATCAGTTTACCTCACATTCCCTGTGACAGTTTCATCAATCTTTTTAAAATACTTGAGATTTCCGGTCATATGATTGCTAGCCCCGTTATCTAAGTACCACACATTGTCTGTGTTGGTTTCAAAGTCCTTAGGATTGACGTTCTTCTCATTGAGGAAAACAACCTCCTGCATCATCAACTCCTCCGCTTCCTGTGTGCTTTCATCTTTGGTCTCAGTAGCCTCTTGCAATTTCAATAAACGGTCTGGACATGTAGACGCATAGTGACCATACTTGTCACACCGGAAGCATTGTATCTTTGACACATCGGTAGTATCCTGAGACCGATCATTGTATCTGCCTCGTCCTCTACCACGGTTGTAGTAGCGTCCACCACGACCACGACCTCTGTAATAGTTGTTGTGATCACGACTGTATGAGCTTGGGGCAGAGTGAGTCTCATTGCTTGCATACATGAGTTTGCTTTGTGTCTCATGTGTCTCTTCTTCTTCTTCCCTCACTCTTTCTTCAAACACCTTCAACCGACCATGTCCTCGAAGCTCGTTGTCTTGAGATCCAGGACTTGCTCCAATGATGCAACCATATGGATGAACTTCTTTCGTGGGAGACTGGTCAGGAACTTCTTAACGAGCTTAGATTCCTCAATGGTTTCTCCCAGAGCAGCTGACTTAGATCGAATCTCTGTTAGCTTTCCCACAAAGTCATCTATGGTTTCGCTATCTTTCATCTTCAATCTCTCGAAATCACTCATCAAGGTTTGTAATCTCGCTTCACGCACACGTTCTGCCCCTACGTACCGCGACTTTATTGCATCCCACACCTTCTTTGAAGAATCCAACTCACCTAGTTGTAGTACAAGCGTTTCAGGTACGGCACCAAAGATTAAGGATTTAGCCAAATCCTTCTTGTCTTCATCATCAGATTCATTCTCCACTGCATCCCAGACTTTGTGTACCTTCAACAATAGCTTGATCCGGATTGCCCAGACGTTGTAGTTAACCTCCGTAAGCATGGGACAGCTTACTTTGGTTCCTCCACCTTCTTTTGGTTTCGACACAACAATATCTCCCATGATGTTGATTTGATCGCACCTACAGCTCTGATACCAAATATAGTATGAGTCTATCGATTGTATGAAAGATCAGTAACAAGAATTTGCTCTCTTATTAATCTTAAGGAAATATCCTCTCAAACCTTAAGCTCTCTGCTTTCACAATTATCAAAAACTCACGCTTGGTTGCAACAAGTCTGCAACTCCTTTTTTTAACAAGATTTAGATAACTCCTAACCTTATTTTTCTTTTTTAGATAACTCCTAAGACTTCTTTAGATAATTCCTAATCCTCATATCTTGGTAGATTAGGATAAGCTTGATCTCCAAGCTATTTCAAGCTTACTCCAACAACCTAAACTCCTAGGTGAGGGTTGCTGAACCAATTACGACTCTGCGTAGTTCCCAAGGTCAAAAGACATAGTACTCGAGCAACTGCAGCAAATGAATCATGAACGAGTTGTCAGATATCGGCTTAAATTTTTGGTAACTACACATGGACAAGTAGATACAAGTTAAAAAAAAAAAGAAGATGTGATCACCTCTTATCGACGTCTCTGTAAACTCCAACCAGAGCTTCCGCCTTGTCATAGAAGCTGTCCTTGAGAGATATGACAATGCTCTGGAAGCCATGCCCATCCTCTGCATCCTGATTTTCACGTGCGGCTTGGCAGGATTTGCTACGAATAAACTGAGCGACTTTTGCAACGTTTAAATTATCCAGCGCAGCATCCACTTCATCCAGTATGAAAAAGGGCGAAGGTCTATAGCTGAAAAGATGGAAAACAAAAACCTGATCATGACCATTTTCAACGTTTTGGGTAAATAACAAAGTTAGTATGGCAACATCAAAGACTTTAACAAAAAAAAAAAAAAAAAAAGATTGGAGATAAATCCAAGGCTACACTACAAAATTACTTTAATATTTTGAAAATTATGGGTATAACTAGGTCGGTGGGGATACCTATGGATGGAGAAGAGTAATGCCAAAGCGGCAACTGTTTTCTCTCCTCCAGAGAGCTGTTCCATGTCACGGAAACGCTTTGTTGGGGGCATTGTTGTGTACTTTATACCCTGTAGAAACGGATCATCCTCATTCTCTAGGTTTAGATAAGCAGTCCCACCCAATGGATGAGTATTACTCTTGGTTAGCTGCTTGTAGATCTTGTCAATGATGCTAGAAATGTGGTTGAACGCTTCCATAAATAGCTCATACCTGCACAACAGTTTGTAGTCAGCAGCGAAAACTCTAATCGAATGTATGAATCAAGAAAAACTGAGATACACTTGTGTGTGCATTCTATCCAGACGGGTATCTCTATCAGGTAATTTCCATAGAACTAGAATTTTCAGAATGTTACTTGTCCAGTTTTGGTTGCACCATAAAGTCGCTGGCTAAATGCTAGCAATATTCTTCAAAGTTCGAAAGATCATTTCACAAGAGAAATTTGGAGTTACCTCTTCTGCTTAACAGTATTGTAGGCATCCGCTACTTGTTTCTCCTCCTTCCTGGCAGCTTCAAACTCTTGGCTAACTTGTTTTTCTTTCTCTTGTATAGCCTCATACTGGTCAAGAGCTCTTAAGTTTGGAGCCGTCCTTTCAATCTCGGATGATTTAGATTCTATTTTCTGCCTGTATTCCGCATCCATTCTATCACGAGCAGATGGTCTCCGTTCTTGGAGATGAGCTCTATCCAACTCACTAAAGTCATACTGTGGCCCATCTGAGTCCTCTTCCTCCGCAGCATCTGATAAAACAGGAAGGGCAATACGTTCAAGCTCACACTGCTCAGCTATTTCCTGCTTTTGCGAGATCAGCTGCTCAATTTGCGTTTCCTGATAGCAAAAGGTACCTTTAGTGCACCTATACTCTGACATACAAATCTTTGGATAAGGATTTGATGAGTCTCCATTGTACCTTAGAATTTATCTGACGATTGAGTTTGGTTATGCTTGTTGTCGCTTGAGAAGCCTGCTTTTTCCAATCCAAGATTTCTTTTTCATACTCTTCTGATTTTTGTTTGCACTCTGCAAGCAAGAGTATTAGATATTCGCACCTTTATGAAAGAAAAAAACACTGCAGATTTGTGCTACGCAAAGAACATTAGATAGGGATGGTGATATTAAAGTATATGGTCGTGTAAGTTATGGTTATACCAGCAAAGGTAAAGAGGATAACAGGGGAAGAGTATCTACAATACTGAATCTTCGTATTAACCATTTGTCAGCCACTAGCATTTTAGCATCTTCCTTTAAGATGTACTGTAACCATACAATTAAGGCAAGAGCTCGAGCAGATAATGTACATATAAAATTTGTTCAAACCCAACTCAGACCAATCTACAAACGTCAATTATCAGGTAATGAAACAATCAATTGGTTAAGGGGTGACGAAAGATCCATAAAATTAAACAACCCCAAAGAAAGCATAAGAAATTTTCATATTTCAATGCATTACTCCAGGGTTCCAACATAAGGTAATCAATATGAAGCAAACTCATACGGACAATGTTGATGTGCGCTAGGAATGAAATCATCAAACTGACAATTCATAATGGCATTTATTATTGAAAAAAGCATAGAACTGATCAGGCCATCCCATCAGATTTATGTAGAGGTAGAACTAAAATACCTCTCATTTCCTTTTTCCAATTGTTGATTTCATTAGTAGCTTTTTCTGTTAGCTCCTTAAGTTCAGACTTCCTCTTCTGTATTTTCTCCAAATCAGATTCCAACGAACTGATAGAAAATTCTAGCTTTCGAATTCGTGAACCCACATCTCGGTTTTGCTCATATTCCACCCTGAAATCAATAAGAAAGTTATTTTAATAGACCAATAAGAAAAGTTTCGGTTTACTATGATTGTACAACTTGAGCTCCTAGAAAGCAGTGCGTCAACTCAGTCAACTAGTTAGCGTATTGAGAGTTTGTAACCACCTAGGTTTTTACAGGCTACATATACTGACCCCAACAAACTTGCCAATATAGACAACAGCTGCCTACTAATCATATAAATCTCACAGAGCTGTAGTGCCTTCTTTTTATGAGCCACGTGATAGTCAAAATGCAAGAACAGTATGCACAACAAAATGTTTCATTTTTAACCGGATATGGAAAAAGATCATCTGAAACGTTGACGTGGGAATCAGGGATATCTATTAGCACAGAAATGATGCAACAGAAATCGATAGACAGTAAAACTGTATATGGGAAGTTAGAATAAATCTTATATGTAACAAGAAACACAGAGCAAAGGAACATACTGGTATTTTAACTTAGCAAGCTGGTTACTCAGATTCAGCCTTTCTTCAGCCACTTCTTGAGCCTCCTTGAGCTGTTTTTCTTCATATTCACGTATGTTAGTAAGACCAACAGACTTGCTAAAACCCGTATAGATATGGTCCACAATCTCATTGATACTTTTCTCCAACTTCCTGATTTCTGTATTTCTCTTATCAACCTCAGCTCTTGACTACAATACCAACGGGATTCAGTCATATTATTGTCATCAGGTTTTAACTTTTCTAGATATCAGAAAAAGATATTAAATTACCTTAGAAAGTTCAACATTTATGCGCCTACTTTCTTCAGTTATATTCCGCTTCGCTTGCTCAAGATTTGGAAGTTTGTCTTTGATGCTTTTCTATAAAACGAAGCCACCAATTAGTAATTCCTGACAGTGTGAAGTAAGTTAGATATACGATTGGTTGTTACCTTCTCAATTTCAGCATACTGAATCTTTTTTTCAAGTCCACTTATTTTACCCGATATTTCAGACTCCTTTATCTGCATATCTCGAATAGATCCAACCTTTTCCAATTCCAGTTCATATTCTTCTTTCTTTTTCATCAGTCCTGCACAACCGAAATGTTGACTCTAAGACAAATTGAAAGGGAAGACGCTTTAAAGCAGTTGGTGACAAGCCAACCTTCAATTTTCTTGTCATCCCATTTGTTAGACTTTGCTTCCATTCCACCACTGGTACCACCAGTCATTGTTCCCGCCTTTGTGAGTAATATGCCATCAACAGTAACAACTGGAAATAATAGAAACCAGGGTATGTAGAAATCAAAGCCCAACGTCAGTGCACGCATATGAGTATGTTACATCTAAACAAGGAAACGTGAACATAACCTTTAAATCTCTCTCCGGTCCAGCTAAGACGTTTGGCTTCATCAAGGTCGTCACAGACAAGAGTATTTCCAACAGCAAAGAGGACTGCCTTCTCTAACTCAGGATCGAACGTGAACTAGTTAAGGTCCAAATACATAAACTGGAAACCTGCTCACATCAACCTTTCTATGTTTGTCAATCGTTATTTAATACATCGAAACATTCTCATGCCTACCCACAACTATGCACGCAATGAAGCCAAAGAACGAAAAATTTAAACAGGCAATCTTGAGTAAGCCAAAAGGAAAATCATTCACTTATTTGCAAAGGATATTGGATAACATCAAACGCCAGCTTTGCTGTGCCGTCCAAATTTCTCAAACTTTCAAGAACTGGCTTGACACGTACTGACTGAAGAGGAATAAATGTCATAGGAGGAAGCCTTTGCTCTTTCAAGTACTGCATGAACAAAGAAACTCATTTAATCCCATACCTGGAGTAGTGGCACAAAATGCTCTTCCACATGTACATCATATTACTTAGAAGCAAGGTAGAAAAAGATCCGCGAAGTTAAATTGGAAGCCAAGTAACACAGAATAGGGATTAGTTGCACGAAGATTGCATCATATATATGTTACATACTCGTTGATAGCACATGTCCCTTATTTGGTAAATAATATGAACTGAAATCATCATATAAAGAGGTTGTAGAGTTTAAAGCATCATTTATTTGTTGGCATAGGCCAGAGGTGTATTACGGTAATGCCTATCTTACTCAACTGTTAACGAAACTGTAACTATCAGCAGAGACGAGATAAAAAACAATGAAAAAATATTAACAACTTGCATGAGGTTAGAACAACACAACAAGCATAACAGAAATACCTTGATGCAGTCCTTTCCTGTGTTTTCATCTTCTACAACAACTGCATCCATAAATCTCCCCATGGCAACAGTAACTGCAAGGTTGTACTTCTTCCGATTTGGTCGACACAGATCAGTCATTCGACCATGAACTCCTTGAAATAGACGCTTGAGAGACTCGACAGCCTGCGTTAGCCTGCTATCTCTCTCGTTTTCATATCTTTCAGCCGTTTGATCACTTAACTGGTCTTCTAATTCTGTGATTCTAGTCTTCAATTTCTCAGATGCATTCCTGTGCACGTAGAAGTGGGATAGAAACTATCAGATTAAAATAAAAGGACGGAGTATGAGGGTATGCAGAATGCATTCCGCCTAGGTCAAGAAGGGATTTTTAGTCAAAATAGGAAATTTTAGAAAGATATATTTTTGATAAGTGAATAACCAATCTCTCAGGCCATATTTCAAAAGATGAAGCAAGTAAAAAGAATCTAGTGAATAGGACCATACTAACCTGGCATCTCGGTGCTTTTCTTGCAGGGTTCGCAACTGCTTTTTTAGATTAGTTGTTTCGTTCTTATATTCCGAAGATGAATCTTCAATCTCTTTTTGCCTGGACTTCATTCGCTCAATTTGTTCATCGAGATCATTCTCCCTATTTATCAGTTGCTGGTAATTTTCTTCCAGATTTCTCAATGCTTCGAGATCAGTATGATATTGCCTATCTAACACCTCTTTCTCATCTCTGAGCTTAATGGTTTTCATCCAAGCATCTTGTTTTCTGAGATTGATAAACATGAAGGAAAATCAATAAGAAAACAAAGCGGTTTATAAGAACTCAAAAAGATGGAAGAACATGCATGTAGATGGCGAATCCAGAAGAATAATACAAAAATCACAAGGACATCACCAAGAATAGACTGTAAACAACTATACACATGTCAGTCTGTAATAAAACGCTTAACTATTTGCCTGCTTACCATTATTCCAAGCAGAGGAATGTACTTATCTAACTGTACCAAAAAATTCTTTCATTGAACTTAAAGAACCAGAGTGTAAAGCAACAAGTGAACACATGTCGCCACAAAAACTCAAGCAAGAAGATCATAAATAGGAAATATGGAGAATGCAAGTTGGTGAATATTGAAAACCTCAGGAACGTTGGAAAATAGCAAAGACTAGAAGAGAGGGAAAGATCCTTGTTTTTTAACTTACATTCGAAAGTACTCTTGCAGTTGACTGTCAAGCATTGGGAGTTTTCTGCTGCGATCTTGTCTCCTCTCGTTTAATTCGTTCATCTTCTCATTCAGATCCTTAATGCTTTTCTGCATCTGTTCAATCTCTTCGGAATGCTTCCCTTTTTCTTTCTTCCTCTTATCCACCTCCTTTCGACTGCTCTCGATTTTTTATTTTATGCGAGCTATCTCCTCCTTCAATCTCAGAAGCTCAGGTTGCTACAGACAGGAGGAACAAAATTTATAAGTTACTCAAGTAGAAGAAAAAAAACTGTTAATTAAAGACGACTTCAAGGTAGTGCACTCACGTATTTTCCAAGCTTGGAGCTTCTCTCAGCAATCTTCTTTTCACGTTGAGCAATTTCTTTCAAATACTTTGCTTGTTCTAACTTTCTCTTACCAGCTTCATGCTCAAACATCTCCAGATTTGCCATGACATCTTTACGATTGTTCTTTTCAGCATCAACATCTTCATTTTCCTTGTCGATATCATTCTCAATGTTATATAATTGCCACAGGAAGTGTTCTCTCTTCAGAGCTTTCTGCAAGGCATGAAAAAAGAAGGCAAGGAGTAGAGTTTCAGAAACAAGAGCAAATATGGACACCATTACCAGTTCGTCTTGCAGCTTCAAATGCTTGTCAGCTTCTTCCTTGTGTGCTTTCTTCAGCTTCTTCTCAGCACCAATCGCTTTCTTCTTCTGATATATAAGAGCTGCTTTCTCTTGAGGGATGGCCTTCTTCTCTTCTAACTCCTCGTACTCTTTCTTAAGGTCATCAGAGCCAGAAATCTGCTCGACAAGTCCAGTGAGTTCTTTCGAATTCTTCGAAGCAACAGACTCAACATCGCCCTACACGAAATCAACATCAAAACCACATAAACCAATTTCAATCATAGAAATTCTCATCAAATCAGGAAGAATCAAGCACCTGAAACACTAAGAAGTTACGAGCCTTAACAAGTATCCCTATAGATCGGAGCTTCCCATTGTACACTTCCCAGTTCACAACCCTGTTGTCGATACGATACTCACTCCCACCAGAACTGGTAATAGTACGAGTGAAACGAAGCTCCACCCCTCCTTCGTCAAGGAGATACACAAGGCGAACAAACGCTTTCCTCCCTCCTCTCTGCTCCTTCTCTCGGTCATCGAAGGCGTAGATCAGATCCCTAAGCTGAGATCCACGAAGTTGACCAGTGCGGACTCCGAGGACGAAGCTTATCGCGTCCATTAGGTTGGATTTGCCGGCACCGTTGGGGCCGATAATGGCCGTGAAGTCCTTGAACGGACCTACTAACTGGTGGCCCTTGTAAGACTTGAAATTCTCCATCTCCAGATGGAGGATCCTTCCCGGAGGGGTTTGGATGGAAGGCATCGTTTGAGGTCTCGGAGAAGCTGAGTAGAAGAGTGAAATTAGGGCGTCTTCAAGGTTGGGGTTATTTCTCGGAGGAAAATGGCGGGGATCGAAAATTCTCTCTATATAGATTATTTTAAAAACGTTTTAAATGCATTAATTGGTGTTAAGGTTCTAGGAGAAATATTATTTCGAGGTATATTCTAAATTTCTTGAAAAAAAAATCGTATACAATATATATATATATTAAGATACTTGGGTAGCTTGTTAGATTATTTTGTACAGCAGTATCAAAAGATATATATTTTTGAATTTACATTTGCTAAAACAATACTCTATACGTCATGCTAACTATGTAAACATTAATTTTTGCTTCGCAATCTGTTTTCCTAAGTTTGCACGATATATTGAATATCATTGCTTTGATTGAATGATTGTAAATTTGTAATGTGGGAGTGTTGACAGCTGACAATTTTATTAATCATCAATTGTCGTTTTTTTAATAATGTGTTGGATGTTTATCCGTATATTAATTGTGGATCTTTTAAATAATTATAACCTTAACTTTGTACTAATTAAAAAGAAATTCATTTTATGTGGTAGTTTATTAAGCTATCTAAAATCTGACGTGGCACACTTATGACGAGATTCATCTTATCTGGGTTCGATACTCGGTAGTCATTCCCTATTTATGTTTTTTTTGTTCACATATCCACTGTACTTTTTGACATGCTACTTTGAAATTAAAATTTTTGTATGCTTTTCAAGATGATTGGTACGCAATAAACGTTAATAACATATCAGAGTACATATTTTTAATTAAATTATCTTAGTAGTCATTGATCAGTCTAAGAAATTAGAGTAGTTATAACCAGTGATAAACTAAGACATGGTGGAACCTGAGCTGAGATTGTAAGGAAGAGTCAATGTTCTAATTCCATGAGTGTGACTTCTTCGAATTATTATGGTTGAAGGCTGTTTATAACATATATATATATATATAATACTACTAATCATCTAAAGGGCTTTAGCAATAAAATTTTGATTTCATCGTTTGTGATTCGAGATATTTAAACACAAACAGCCAAAAAATAATGGGAAATTTTCTAAAAAATAACAACTAATCTTAGCTATTGTTCCCTTAGAACAAAATCAATTTTCGTCATTTTTGGACATTGATTACCCTTACATTTTATAAAAATTCATATCAATATATTGGAAAACCAAAAAAAATAAGAAAAAATACAAAACATAATATTTTTATGCATTTGCAGTTGAGAAAAATAATTTTATGGTGAAATTATTTTGGGAAGAGCCATTTTAAAATTAATCTAAATGCATCAGTAAACCAAATCTACCATCTACTATGATTTAGAATTTGAAATCCACCAAAAACACAACAATCTACTGGACGTAGAATACGCAATATAACAAATATTCATCCATCTACTACCGTAGAATACTCAATCTGCATATCTTTCTATCTTCTAAAATATAGAAAGATCAAATCATCTAAACATTAACCATATGTCTATCTTTTTAGAATAGGCATTCTTCCTTATTCTCTTTCATCTACTACCCGTAGTATATAATATCTATGCTTTCATTTATTTTCTAAGTAAGAATAATGTGTTTTCTGCCAGATTTTTAACTAATATCCGGAAATTTAGCTAAAAACGCTTACAAAATATTTTGAAAATCTTTTAAATCTTTTTAGTTTCCTTTTTAAACCTTCTACCAAAAATAAACAATCTTCTTCTTCTTTCCTCTACGTTTTTCCTCTTTTCTTTTTTTTTCTTTACTTTATGTTGTGAAGCATAGGAGGAACTGCTACCATCATTACTATCTCTCAAACCTATAATATCGTAGCCGTAAAGGTGGAGATTTTCGGATATGGAAGATCAATGGCATTATGTCAAATATAAACACAGCATTAGAAATTTGTACTCTATTCATGTTCGACTCTGTTCTTGACCATGTTTTCAATGGTTACTTGTGAGCTAAGAAACAAACTATCTGGCGTTCCCATCGACACTTGTTTCTTTGAGTCTTTATTACTATTTGTGAGAAAGTCCCTTGAAGAGATAATCAATAAAACAAGTATTCTTAAGAGTGAGATATAGCCCCAATGGTTGTAGTAAAACTTGTGCTGGACGTATGATCCGAGAAATGCAGTAACAAGCAACTTTTCCCCACACGTGTGACCTGTGTACACACACACACATTTATAAGTACAAATCCTAATTCAGATTGCAAAAACAGGCACTAGAGAAGATTCTCAGTTTAAAAAGTCGAACACTTCGTGAGTAATTTATTATGACTTCATATTATGGAGGAGACTTACCGCTATCACTGATGAGATAATCGTAATGACTCCATGGTAATCATAATCTTAACGAGCTCCTGCCGGCGCAACCGCCAGTGGAGAAGATAATCGTAATGACTCCATGGTAAAAATAAAATTTAAAATTTGTTTTAAATTAATTTGTTTGAGAAAATTTATAATTACATAATTAGAGGTTTAGAATGGAATTAACATTAAGATTTATTCTAAGTGGACAAAAACTAGTAAACTGGTTCTAAGGGGATGATACATAAGTTCTTTTGTTCCTTTTTTGGCAAAATTCCCAAAAATAATCAAGGTGTTAACTGATGATAGGAGTTTCAAGGCTCCTAATCAAATGTTGTAGAATAAAAGATGTCAAACCAGTTCTAAGTGATTCTAAAGCAAAGGGAATAAAAGACCATGCTTAATCTAAGTGCTATCAATTGGTGAGATGATTTTTGAATTAGAATGCTACTGAAAAGCAATAAAAGACAAAACTTTCTTTCTTATGAGATAAGAGAACTCATGGGCAAAATGAATTGACCTTTGGTGATCAAGTTTCAATCCAAAGGTGTTAACTTTCAACCAATCTATCTACCTTAGACGTAGACACCATCACACCATCCTAAACAAACTCTATCTCTAGATGAATGCTCATTTACTAAGATAACTCAAGCATCAAATCTCTTTGGTTGAATGTTATCTAAGTAATCATTAATCTCAAGTCTACTAGTCAATCTTAACACCTTTAACAACAAATCTCTTTGGTAAAGAATGTTAAAAGCTTAGTAGAGTTGGTTCAGGCATTTCATCGAACACCTTTCGGGTGTGAAATGCCTAGAGCTCAACTTTAGAGAGGTCAACTCTAAAATTGCATTAAAAGCACTCTACTAGCAAGGAACAAGATGAATATATACTAAAACACCTTAGATCTAGTTTAATCACCCTTAGTCCCCCTCACCCATGAATCCAAAGATGACTACTCACTACTCTCCATGATGAGCCCAAGAATCAATGATGATTTGGTGCTAATCATGATTAGTGATCAAATTATTCAAGCAAATCACAAGAGAAAATGATCAAGATAAGGTCTTTCACCTAAAAGTTCTTTGTTGTTAGATAGAAAACAAGATAAGATCCTAACTTTAGGATTATAAGAGTATTTATATGTCTTTGGAAAATCTAATAGTTTCCATTAAAAAGTCTTAAAAACCCTTAAAAACATTAAAATTTCGACTAAGATAACGCGTCGACGCGGGTTGAGACGATCGGCACCAACCCGTGTCATCCTCCCCGCGTTGGACCTTCGACGATACTCCTTCTTCGTGCGAGCGGGTGAGTGATCCCGCGCTGCTTCACCCGCGTGACTCCTCGAACAAAGTCTTCGGCAATGCGGGTAGGGGAAGATGGGGATCTCCCGCGTCGCCTTCCCCACGTCGGACCTCGATGATTCTTCTAGCTCGTGCGAGCGGGTAGTCGACCCCGCGTGATCCTTCCCGCGTGGCCCCTCCGAGTTGGTCTTTCGGTGACGCGGGGAAGTGGACTCGGGGTGCTGCAACCCGCGTGGCTCGCCTTATGATTGATCAATCTCCATTCTTCATCTCTTTTTGGATCACAACGCTTCTAAACACCTCTGATTACTCCATAGGATATTCCATTACCTGATTAAGACATATGAATGCAAAATGGATCCTAAAGATGCTAAACTCCTAATCTATATGTCATTATGTACAAAATTGAAGCTTAAAACAATGTAAATATGCAAGATATCAACTCCCCCAAACTTGTTCTTTACTTGTCCTCAAGTGACTTTGCAAGAACTCATAAAGGAAACAGGTTTGAAGGTGGGAACTCATAACCAAAAGTAACACTTCCTAGTACGCAACTTAACATCCTAAAGAAACATAGCAAATAGCATGAGCAACTCTCTTATTATACTCTAACTTCTCTAGGCCTATCAATACTCCTTGTGCCTCTACACAAGTTGCAATACTCATCAACCAACAAGTTCTTTAAACCAGCTCTCACATTGATTCACGCACACACACACATGGTGAGTTCTCACAAATGGGCACATGATCTCAATCATTTGGCTAGGTAAGCAATGGTCTAATATGAATGAAGAGAAAGGTTCAAATGTCATCATTTCAAGGTGGCTATCACTCAAAAACAAGGAGCTTGATCATTATGCAAAATTTATCTAAGATTAGAAGCAACTCATGCATACATAGATTCATTCTCATCATTCAACCTCTTTTTGTTATAAGTAATCTCAAGTTCTACCCTCTTTATCATCATCTCAAAATCAAAATAAACTCCTCACATCACTCACCCAATGAACAACTCTCTTTTTTTTTTGACTCAACTACTAGGGATTTTAACTAACTTTTTACAAGCTCTAACCCTTTTTCATTCCCTTCTCCAACTTCTCTTTGATTCTTTTTCTTTTCTTTCTCTTTCTCTCTCTTTTTTTTTTTTATTATAGGGGAAGGTTATTTGTTGCATAATCAAGAGCTTCATATTTTCTTTTTATCCCTAGAGTTTTCTTTTCTATTTATACTCTTTTGCTCATCTCTCTCATCTTTCTCACTCCCAAAACCCAAGATATTGAAGTTTAGAACACACAAACCCCTCTCACCATTCCCAGATGCTAACTCATTGTGCTAGCAAGAGATGAGAATAAACCTATGTC
>NC_027750.1:30903126-30905050 GCF_000695525.1 Brassica oleracea var. oleracea
ACTTGACATTTATCTTTCCTTGCGAACCAAGCGTAAACCGTCATGCGGCTTACGGACGGTTGATTAAGAAATCGTAAATTGGGCCTCGAGTCATGTCTTAGGTCCCTTTGGGCCGTCTTCTGACTCGAGGCGTTTATTATGGCTTCTTTCGATAAAGAACGAACTTTCCGTGGTTTTTACGGAAAGTTTGATCGATGACTTAGAATGGCGGGAAACATGAAATGGGTTCGCTACGGTCTTCGGGAGATAGCATCGAAGGGTAGACGAGAATGCATGGAATAATGTTGTATCGACGTTTCGGAAGAGCTCGGTCGCTGCGTAGCGATCGAACGGAACAGATGCTCGGTCGCTGCGTAGCGACCGAGCGGGACGGACGCTCGGTTGCTACGTAGCGACCGGACAGCATGCATGTGTGGTAGTAGCGTAATGACCGAGCTTGGTTTGTCTGTGTTCCGATCGTCATACTCGGACCTATCCGTAACTGGTCTGGGTATGTTTCCGATGGCTTATGTTTGATCTAAACAGAATTCGAACAAAATTTTATCTCGGGAACATACGTTGCGACGTTCTCTTGATCGAAAATGATTTGTTGCGAAAAGACATACTTGTATTTTGCGGGGATTTGGACGTTAACTTTGTCGTAACCGTTTTTGACCCCAACAGTTAGCCCCCCAGCTCGTTAGGATCGTGGATTTCTAGTGAGATTCCAACGTGCGGTATGGCGAGTTCAGACGAGATTGGTGTATTTGGGCGAAGTTCGTGTCCGAAAATCCGCAAGTAAATAGTAATTTCTCATGCCTATAAGAAGGGAGGTAATTTCTTCACAACCTTTACACTTACTCATTCTCATAGAGAGGTTTCTTGAAAAATATCTTCTTCTTTTTCTTTCTCTCTATCATTTCCTTCTTGATTAAAAAAGAAAAAACGAAATGTCGAGTAAGAAGAGGAGTTCGAAGAAAGGGTCCTTGCCCGCGAACGTTTCTGAAGAGCTCCGTGTGCCAAAGATAGAATTTGTTCCTCATTCGGTAGACCCGGCCAAGAACGAGGCATGGTGGGTGGCGTGTTATGGTTCGATCCCGCCTCCCAAAGAGAAATAGTTACCGGTCATGAACCGTCGCCCGGTCGAGGAAGGTGCACCAAGTAGGAGTACTAGCGAATTCCTCGAGGTCATGCAGTCGTTCTACCATATTTCGGATGCGGTAGAGTTCAGGGTTCCTCGTCAAGGAGAGCGCGCTAGTAGTTCCCCGGAGGGTTACTTTACTTGTTATGAAGCATTCGTAGTGCGCTGTCGTTTGTGGTTCCCGATTCCCGAAATTATCGTCCGTGTGTTGGATCGTTTCGGGGGGACGATAAGCCAACTGAATCCCCTTGGCATCCAGCACCTCATTGGAGTCCTGGTCCTGAGCTATGAGCATAGTCTCTCTCTTACCATCGATCATTTCGAAGCGCTTCTTAGGTTACAGATCATCAAGGATACATACAAGTACAGGCTGGTCCCTCGGAACTTCATGTCAGTGGTTAAGGGGTTTACTTCTAACTTCAACTCGTGGAAGAAGTTTTTCTTCTTCGTTCGCGTGGATGCTGCGTCTGTCGAAAAGAGTTGTATCCCATTGTTCCGGAGGTTGCCGAACGATCGTCCCTTCATCAATCCCCTTGCTCCGTTTCCTGAGGACATTATCGTGGTGAGGGATCTGCTCAGGAACGGTCCTTTCTTCTGGACTTCCTTTACGCCGAAGAGAGTTCGAAAGGCGTTGAGGTTTGTGCATCCTAGTCCTGCTTTGGGCGGGGAAATATGGAGTGATTCCGAGCCTGCTGACCAAGGTCTCGACGCTGCTCCCACGGTTGCGACGGGGCTGAATTCTTTGAAGGGGAAAGATATTGACCTCGGTGACCTGGAGTTTTCGGTGGACGATTGCATGCTTCC
>NC_027750.1:30905277-30907963 GCF_000695525.1 Brassica oleracea var. oleracea
GCTTTCAACTCGCTGGGCGACTTCCGTGAGTGTCGCGGTTCAGTTGGGAGCCTTTGGAAGACGCGGACGGATGACTACGTTTTCGAGAGGGAGATGGAGTTAATGAAGGGCGGCATGAAGGATCATGCTCACGCTGAGACACTCATTTCTCCGATCGACGGGATGATTCATGGATTCTGGGATCCCATCCCGGTTTCTCCTGATACCGTAAAGACCACGACCGACTTTGCTGGTGACGATGGGGAAGTGAACTATCCCGCGGATGCATTCGGAGCTTCCTTGTCCGGGAATTTTAACTTTGATCTGTGAGAAGTGAGTGTTTGACGGGAAGAAGATTTTCCCTTATCTAGTATTATGCGGCCAAGTGTGGCATTCGTTCATATATGTCCGGCCGAGTGTGGCCTTCGAACTTTGTATGGGCCTGTTTTGGCCGCTTTTATTTTTATTGGGGCTGGCCGTTGGTGGCTTTGAACTCCCCTACCGCTATGCGGTTTATATAATGGATGTTTGTTTGAGTTACTTTGTTTCGAGTAGGTTTGAAGTAAACATGAGTTGTCGTCTCATATTTAACTTCGTTGAGGCGTTCAATCTGTTGGTTCGTTCGAGACATGAGTTTACGTAAAAATTATTTATTCTTACGAACTTTCGGAAACGTTGAGATATGAACGGAGAGACACGTTTTAGGATCTCGAATCGTGTAGTGATCAAGTTGCGTTTGTTTAAGACGGCTGATGTGTTCGTCGGGGCCAATCGAAGAACGGGGTGTAAGGTTTTTGTGGTCGCGTTCGGATAATTTGTTCGCATCATCTCGACTTTTAACTTGGCGACGTCTCGCAGTTATTTCGAAGACTATACGTATATTTTCGGCGCTGAAGAGGGATTGTTTTTGCGATTTTGGGCCGTATGAGGCTGCTGACAAGAGTCTTAACGTTTGTAGATTTTCTAAGCGTGGTCTGAGACTTTTCCGTTAATTGAAGCGCAAGTGTCTTAAAAAGGAGCGACGCATATTGTAGTAAAATTTTTCGAAATCTCTAAAAAACTCGATTACAATAACGCATCTTTTCCTATGTGGGAGTATACGAGTATACGCCCCCCCTCCCCCCCCCCCTTTTAGAGAGGGGGATAGCTGAACTCGTCTTTCGTGCCTACGTACCTCTTTCGAGGATCAAGCCATCTCGTAGTTCTATTTTATGCCGCGAGCGTTTTTACTCGGCGATTGTCGCCGTGCTGACCGCCTTGATCGTGATGACCGTGGCCGGGTCAGTGTTCTCTTCTGGATGTTCCGGCTGAGTCGTAGTGTCGGTATCAGACTCGTGTTGAGTTCCGACACCCGAAGCATTTGCGACAGCAGACGATGTTAAATCGTCTTTTCTTGAAACATTTTTGGCCGAAGATTTATCTATCTTCGTGCGCTTGCGATTTGCCGTTGCAGAGGTCGTCATCTGCCTTAACTTGTGCTACGCGAGGAAGCATAGTCGCGACTGTTTCTGACATCCTCAGATAGCTGCGACTCCGTTTGGGGTCGGGAATTTGACACCCATGTGGTACGTTGATGGAACGGCTTACATGGAGTTGAGCCATGGGGTTCCCATGATCACGTTGTAGATGGCAGGATGATCGACCCCCGCGAATTCGACGACTTTCATGATCTCTTTGGCCTTGACTGGCAGCTGGATTGACCCGAGGGTCATCGATACTTCGCCTGAAAAACCCGTGAGCGGTTTTGGCGTTGGAGTTACTTCTCCCAGTTTGATGCTCATCCGATTGAGAGTGTCGCGGAAGATTACTTTGACTGTGCTTCCCGTGCCAATGAGTACTCTGTCGACTTCCAAATCTCGTATGACGAGATCTATGACGAGCGGTCGCTACGTAGCGACTGAGCTTCGGCTCGAGCTCGGTCCAGAATGAATGCTCGGTCGCTACGTACTTTGGCTCGAGACCGAGCGGGACAGACGCTCGGTCGCTACGTAGCGACCGGACAGCGTGCATGTATGGTAGTAGCGTAATGACCGAGCTTGGTTCGTCCGTGTTCCGATCGTCATACTCGGACCTATCCGTAACTGGTCTGGGTGTTTCCGATGGCTTATGTTTGATCTTAAATGAATTCGAACGAAATTTTATCTCGGGAATATACGTTGCGACGTTCTCTTGATCGAGCATGATTTGTTGCGTAAAGACATACTTGTATTTTGCGGGGATTTGGACGTTAACTTCGTTGTAACCGTTTTCGATCCCAACACTAAGCTTTCTTCAAGTAGCTTGCGTCTAAGAAGGCGAGACCAGTTGGATCATCTTCTAAGGGTATATCCTTGAACTGAAGCAATGAGGTTATCAAACCACTAATGCCAACCTGAGGCTCTGAGTCACTTGTTGTCCAAGCTCATTCCTTGTAGTGGACGAGGCGCTTCACAAAGAATCCCACCATTCCAAAATTTTTGTAGAAATCAGTATCGAGAAATGGCAACTGAGAAGGATGAGCATAATGCTGAACGGTTTGGTGAAGAAGTTGTAGCTCCTCTTCATTAACAGTGCCTGGTTCCTTTCTTGGAAAGATGGTGTGGACAATTAACCGGTGGAGATAGCGCACTGAAGGGTGGCTAATGGAAGCATTCTTGTCACGGCTTTGCTTGCGAGTCTTCCCCGCCAACACCTTCCAAACCATTCTAGCAATGCTCTCCTCTCTAGG
>NC_027750.1:30908223-30910000 GCF_000695525.1 Brassica oleracea var. oleracea
ACACCATTCTTCAAATGCCCATATAGCTCATCTTCAGTTGGTGTCTTTGTTCTATCCCTCTCAGTGTCGACCTTCTTCCCCTTTGACACTTTGGCTCTCTTGTGCGGAGCTTGGTCTTCTTCAGTGATGTCTTCATTCTCCTCCTCTTTGGGTAGAGCTACCCCCCTTGCCTTTCGGTTCCTTTGACCTTTTGGAATGGGCTGGCCTTCTACCACTAGCATCCACACTCTCAACAGTGGCAACTTGCTTGCCTTCTCTCTTCTTCGCTGCCAAGATTTGCTGCCTAGAAGTTTCTCCCGTTGTAGAAATGGAGGTTAGAGGTTTTCCATGTCTAGTAGTCTCTTGCCTTGCAAGCTCTTGTTTCTCAGCTTCCATTTTTTGTTGGTCATGTCTCCCCATTTGTACCTGAAAATTTCAAACCTTGGAAAAAATAAGCAAATGAAAGAAAGCAACTTAATCACTTAGCTAAAGCTAATTATCACAACGCACACAAGTTATTTATAGAAAGCTACAAGAGATGATCATAAGCAAAGAATAAGACTTTTAAGCAAATTTAAACATCAAATGAGTTCTTCAAGTGGATAGTTATCTAGTTAAGTTCTCAAACACTCTAACTAACTAAACCTAGCCAAAATCACATAGGATTATACCAATTCCGAAAAATCCTCAATTCTCATGAACCCTAATTTTCAAAGTTCAATTTCAACTCAATTTCACCATGTAATTACCAACCCAGATTTAGGAAGAAGAATGAGTTGATTTGGTGAAGAATTGAGTGAGTAATGGGATGATTTGGCTAGGGAGGTTTTGATGTTTTGTGAAAGAGGAATGAGGGAAACGGGAGAGAGATAGGCGGGGTAGGTGTTTTTAGGGTGTAACCGGGTCGGGTCGTATGGGTTGGGGCATTTTGGAGCGGGTTGGTGCGTCGACGCGGGTTGAAGGAAACGGATCGATCCCGCGTCGCTCATCCCGTGTCAGATCTTTGAGAAAGATCAAATCCGTGCGAGCGGGTGAGGGATCCCGCGTCGTTCCAACCCGCGCTGAGCCATCGAGGAAGCTACGCGGGTAAGGTAACCCGCGTGAGTCAACCCGCGTGGGATCTCCATATCCGACCAAGTTCGTGCGAGCGGGTAGAGGAACCCACGTGACCTCAACCCGCGTGAGATTCAACCCCCTTTTTTTTTTTAAAATATGTACAAGGATAGACATGGGACTTCCTCCCAAGCGAGTTTGTTTTAAGTCACTAGCTTGACTTTGTTTCCTTTGGCTAGGCGGTGACGGGGTCGGAGAGTGAAACCGAGATTCTTTTCTCCTCTATTGTGGTTCCCATGTAGAGCTTAACTCTTTGTCCATTGACTGTGAAGTCTCTACCATTCCTGTCCCATAGCACAACTGCCCCATATGGCCTAACTTCCTTGATCTTGAAAGGACCGGACCATCTTGACTTGAGCTTCCCGGGAAACAACTTCAGTCTAGAGTTGTAGAGAAGCACTTGATCTCCAGCACTGAACTCTCTCTTCAAGATCTTCTTGTCATGAAAAGCTTTGGTTTTCTCCTTGTAAATCTTTGAGTTCTCAAAAGCATCCAGTCTAATCTCATCAAGCTCATTGAGTTTGAGAAGTCTCTTCTCCTTGGCACTCTTGATGTCAAAGTTCAATAACTTAACAGCCCATAATGCCTTGTATTCAAGCTTAACTGGTAGATGACAAGCCTTTCCATACACAAGGTTGAAAGGTGTGGTTCCTAAAAGAGTCTTGTAAGCAGTCCTATAAGCCCA
>NC_027750.1:30910468-30910895 GCF_000695525.1 Brassica oleracea var. oleracea
TTTTGGTGATTATGAATCACACTTAGAGATAAAGTCTTGAGTGTCCTTGAACACATGAGGCCACCAAAACCTAACTTGAAGCACCTTTGAAACAGTCTTGAAAATGGCGAAATGACCTCCATAGGATGACTCATGACAATGTGTAAGGATCCCATCAACTTCTTCTTCAGCTACTACTCTTCTATATAGTTGATCTCTACAGAGTATGTAGAGGTAAGGCTCATCCCAATAGTATCTCTTCACATCTTTGTAGAACTTCTTCTTGGCATATCCTTCAAGACCCAATGGCTCTCTTCCATAAGCTAAGTAGTTCACCAAATCAGCATACGAAGGCCCTTTCTCTTCAGTTGCCTTCACCTCTTCAAGCTTCTTTCCAGTTTCACAAACTGCTACCACTGCTCCAATTGCCATGATCTGTTCTTCTGGA
>NC_027750.1:30911263-30911771 GCF_000695525.1 Brassica oleracea var. oleracea
AACAGCTCCCACAGCATAGTCACTAGCATCACACATGATCTCAAAGGGGAGATTCCAATCTGGTGGCTGCATAATGGGGGCACTAACCAGCTTGTCTTTCAACTTCTTGAATGCTTTCAGACATTCCCAATCAAAGTTGAATGCAGCTTCCATGCATAAAAGCTTAGTCATTGGCCTTGCTATCATTGAGAAGTCTTGGATGAATCTTCTATAGAATCCAGCATGACCAAGGAAGCTTCTAATGTCTTTAACCGTCTTTGGTGGAGATAATCCAATCATCACTTCGATCTTGGCCTTGTCTACCTCAATCCCCCTCTCTGAAATCTTGTGTCCAAGCACAATCCCTTCCTTAACCATGAAGTGACACTTCTCCCAGTTCTGCACAAGGTTTGTCTCTTCACATCTCTTGAGGACCATGCTAAGATTGGACAAACAAGCAGAAAACGAAGATCCGTAGACAGAGAAGTCATCCATAAATACCTCCACAACATCCTCTATAAGATCAGAG
>NC_027750.1:30913964-30915059 GCF_000695525.1 Brassica oleracea var. oleracea
TCATTGATCTTGGGAGGAACCTCTTGAATAGGACCACCCACAAAGTTCATCTGCTCTTGCTTAGCTTGGTTGGAAAGAAGCAAGTCCATCTTCTCGTGCAAGGACTTGATCTCTTTCTTTGTCTGCTGATCATCACTTCTGTTGACCCTATCATGCTCCTCACTGTAGACCGAGTCACTTTTAGCCATGTTCTCTACCAGTTCCTCTGCCTCTTCCTCGGTTCTCCCCAAGAAGAAACCGTTGCTGGCAGTGTCAAGCATGTTTCTGCACTGTGGTAAAGCTCTTCTGTAGAAGGTGCTAAGCAAACTCTCCTTGCTGAAACCATGATGAAGGCATTGAGACCAATAGCCCTTGAACCTCTCCCACGCTTCACTGAAGCTTTCTAGACCTTTCTGTTGAAACTCAGAGATTTCGTTCCTGATCTTAGCTGTCCTTGAAGTAGAGAAGAACTTGTCTAGGAAAGCTCTCTCACATTCTTCCCAAGTAGTGACAGTGTCACTTGGTAGAGTCTTCTCCCATTGGGGTGCCTTGTCTCCCAAAGAGAAAGGGAACAGCTTCAACTTAAAAGCATCTTCAGAAACACCATTTGTCTTGGACAAGCCACAATACTTATCAAACTGGTACAAGTGATAAAAAGGGTCTTCAGCAGCAAAACCATGATACTTGTTGTTCTCTATTGTGTTGAGCAGTCCTGACTTGATCTCAAAGTTGTTGTTCTCCACTGGTGGTGCTCTGATTCCCAACCTATGACCATTAATGTTGATCATAGGCTCCGATGGCACGAGCTTGGCGCGGTGGATGTTGTGGCTGGCGCTGTGGTCAAATGTGATCAGCTCTTGGATCAATGCCTTCTTGGGCATCACCATCTTGAGGCAGATTCTCCATATCCAAACCCTAACCTTTGTAAGTGAGCTTGTTGCTCTACTTCTCTTCTCTGTCTTTCAATCTCCCTCTCAAGTGCTCTAATGTCTTCAACTCTTGGAACTAGGTTTGTTGGACCTCTGCTCCTTGTGTTCATACACCTGAAATGCAATGGGAGAAAAAGAAAGAAAAGCAATAACACAATCAAACAAAAATTGACTTAGTCTCAAGCAA
>NC_027750.1:30918847-30924058 GCF_000695525.1 Brassica oleracea var. oleracea
ACATAATGTCATTTAATCAACCAAAAAAACTCATGAGTTATCCTTACGTGCATAATTTTAATAATGGAGATTTTTAAAAACGTGCATCATTAAAATGTTACCTAAAACATGCCGCACTAATATATAACATGCATCAATAAAACTAGAATTTGACTCACACAATTGTACGGATATTATTTTCAGTTGATTAAATTTAAAAATAATTATTTATTCAAAAAATATTTAAGAACTATGTTTTTATAAATTATGTGGTATTATTTGCTCATAACTCATTTGTCATTTGATAAATTGTTAGAAAGAAAATTTTAACATAATATAAATCAGTTGTCATTTGCTAAATTTATGGTTTTTATTTATATTTTTTATTATTTAATTATAATATTTTTCATTTTATATTTGAAAGATAAATGAATTTTCTTTCAAACAATATTTTTGTAAATGTATTTTTCTAAAAATAATCAATTAAAATTATTATTATCATTGAATACCATTATTTTTGACATAATTTGAGGATAATTTTAGGATAATTTTAATTTAAAATGTAATTTTCATATTTTTCAAACAAATTCTAAAAATATTTTTTAAATATTTTGTTATAATTGTTAAAAAAATATTGAGTTGCATTTCAAATAAAAAGGTAAAGATATTAAAAATATTCTAATTAAAATATGTTAAATTTAATATAGTTTTAAGGAAATTGTCAAAATAAAAAAATTACACATAAAATAATCATGATTTTTGTTAACTGGGCGGATCATTATTTATACGATATCGCACACGAAAGAAAAAAGTATGTTTTCAAAATTATCTAATTAACTCTAACTCATTTTTTTATACTTTTTATATGATATCACACATTCGTAAAAAATAGATAGTTTAAGATGCAAAAAAAAATTTACTTAATGAATATAATATGAACGAATATTACAAATACATCATTTAATAAAATAAATAATTAAAAACTGAAAATTCATATCCGCGCTCTAGTTATGTACAAAATAGAAGCTTAAAACAATGCAAATATGCAAGATATCATTAACATGTTTTACTCAAGAGTTAACTTGTTGTTATATCAAAAGCTTGAGAATTAACGAATTATTAAACGGAATAATTCAAATTTTTAACATTTTAACACCTTTTTGTAATTTTTTTTTGCAATTATTTCATGTATAGTTACAATATACACAATTTATGTGGTTATAATAATAAAAAATATATAACATTTTCTTGAAAAAAAACCCGCACTACAAGAAAACAGCGGTATTCTGACGGACATTCCGACGGAAAATGAAATCCTCGGAATATCCCGAGGAATTTCCGAGGAAACACAAAATTTGGTTTCCTCGGAATATACCGACAGAATTCCGAGGAAATACTAATCCGTCGGAATATTCTTATGGAATACCGAGGAAAAACGTATTCCTCGGAAAAAACCGATGAATTCCGAGGATATATTATAGCCGTTAGAGAGCCGTTGGGGGATTTTAAAAATTCCGAGGAAATTCTGACGAACTAGCCGTTTCCGTCGGAATTCCGTCGGAATTTTCTCGGTCTGTCGGCAGGATTTCAACTATAAATACAAGCACCCCTCTTCCTCTTCATTCACTCCATATCTTCATCCTCCCTCTTACTCTCTTTACACACGAATTTGATTCATAAAAAACATGTCTTCTTCAAATTATTTTCGTTCTTGGATCGATCGACCTCATTTGGATCCGAACACGAGATTGCTTACGGAAGAATACCAACGAGGTATAACCGAATTCATGGGGTTAGTTCACCGACAACCGGAAGCAAAAACAGGTATGTTAAGATGTCCTTGCTCTAATTGTAAAAATAGAAAGGTTATTAAAGAGTGGGATGTTTGGACTCATCTATATTTGAGTGGGTTTACACGAAGTTACAAAATTTGGTATCATCATGGGGAAACTGATTATGAACATGGTAGTACTAGCGAACCTCAGCCAGCGGTTAGATTAGAAGAACCAATTAGAACGGATGTAGATTATGGTGTAGGTACTGAGCAAATGGTAAATGATCATTTTAGAGAGGAAGATTTACCCAATGCAGAAGCTAGGAGATTTTATGATATGTTGGATGCTGGAAAGCAACCATTATACGAAGGTTGCAGAGATGTTCATTCAGCTTTATCATCTGCTACAAGATTGATGGGCATTAAAACAGATTATAATTTGGCTGAAGACTGTGTGGATGCGATTGCTGATTTTGTAAAAGGTATTCTACCCGAGGATAATGTAGCTCCTGGTTCATACTACGAGGTTCAGAAACTCGTAGCTGGTCTTGGTTTATCATATCAGGTAATAGATGTATGCAGCGACAACTGCATGATTTATTGGAGGGCGGATGAACAGCGGGTTACATGCAAATTTTGTGGAAAGCCTCATTATAAAGATACGAGTGGAAGAGTTCCAGTGCCATATAAAAGGATGTGGTATTTACCTTTGACGGAAAGGTTGCAGAGGTTGTATCTGTCTGAACGCACAGCGCAACCAATGAGATGGCATGCGGAGCACTCAACAGATGGTGAGATCAGACATCCTTCAGATGCAAAAGCGTGGAAGCATTTCCAATCAAAGTATCCCGACTTTGCGTATGAAAGAAGAAATGTCTACCTTGGATTATGTACTGATGGTTTCAGTCCGTTTGGCAAGAGTGGAAGACAATATTCTCTATGGCCCGTCATTCTTACACCATACAACCTCCCCCCAAACTTGTGCTTGCGACGAGAGTTTTTGTTTCTCTCGATTCTCGTTCCCGGACCAGAGCATCCTAAGAGATCACTTGATGTGTTTCTTCAGCCACTAATATATGAGTTGCAACAACTATGGGCTCAAGGTGCTGAAACATACGATGTTTCGTGTAAAGAAAACTTTCAAATGCGGACAGTACTAATGTGGACAATAAGTGATTTTCCAGCATATGATATGTTGTCTGGATGGACAACGCATGGAAGGATATCATGTCCATATTGTCAAGATAACACTGATGCTTTCCAACTAAAACACGGAAGGAAAACGTGTTGGTTTGACTGTCACAGGAGATTCCTACCACCTGATCATCCATATCGTAGGAGTAGGAATTTGTTTACGAAGAACAAGAGGGTGTTTGACAGTCCACCTCCGGAAATTTGTGGGAAAGATTTGAAGATACAACTAAGAGATTTTGGTGCAGAAAGGACGCCAGAAGTCGGTGGACATGAGCGTTTTCCGGTAGATGCTGTTGGAGAACTACATAACTGGCACAAAAAAAGTATTTTCTGGGATCTGCCATACTGGGAGGATCATCTGCTAAGGCATAATTTAGATGTCATGCATATTGAGAAGAACTTTTTTGACAATCTCATGAACACGATCCTTAATGTTCAAGGTAAAACAAAGGATAATTTGAAGTCAAGACTGGATTTAGTCGATATATGTGCTCGTTCAGAACTTCATGTTGATGAAAATGGTAGGGCTCCTTTTCCCATATACCGACTTGATGCAGAGGGAAAAGATGCGTTCTTTGATTGGATTTCAAACGATGTGGAATTTCCAGACGGTTACGCATCAAATTTGCGTAACTGTATCGACAGAAAGGAAGGAAAGTTTACTGGCTTGAAAAACCACGATTGCCATGTAATGATGCAGCGCCTCCTTCCGTTCGCCTTCAAGGAACTATTACCACAAAATGTTCATGAAGCAATTGCAGGGATAAGTGGTTTCTTCCGCGATTTATGCACGAGATCAGTGACTCTTGAAGGTATTGAAAATTTGAAGACTAACATAGCCGTGATTCAGTGCAACCTTGAGAAGATATTTCCTCCCTTTTTTTTTTTTAATAGAAATACCGAGGAAATTCCGAGGGAAGATAGGTTTTCCTCGGAATTTCCTCGGAATAGACCTTGTCGATTTAGGGATTTGATTATAGAGTCTTTTTCCTCGGAATTTCCTCGGAATAGACCTTGTCGATTTAGGGATTTGATTATAGAGTCTTTTTCCTCGGAATTTCCTCGGAATAGACCTTGTCGATTTAGGGATTTGATTATAGAGTCTTTTTCCTCGGAATTTCCTCGGAATAGACCTTGTCGATTTAGGGATTTGATTATAGAGTCTTTTTCCTCGGAATTTCCTCGGAATAGACCTTGTCGATTTAGGGATTTGATTATAGAGTCTTTTTCCTCGGAATTTCCTCGGAATAGACCTTGTCGATTTAGGGATTTGATTATAGAGTCTTTTTCCTCGGAATTTCCTCGGAATAGACCTTGTCGATTTAGGGATTTGATTATAGAGTCTTTTTCCTCTGAATTTCCTCGGAATTCCGAGGAAGATAAGGGTTTCCTCGGAAATTCCTCGGAATATTCCGACGGAATTCTGAGGAAGATAAGGTTTTCCTCGGAATTTCCTCGGAATATTCCGAGGAAATTCCGAGAAAGTAGGGTTTTTAAACCGAAAACAACGTTTTGTGGTTTGAATAACACTTATATAAACCTTATTAAGTGTCTTAAACTGATTATGAAGTCAAAAATTTGTTCCTTACCCTATAATAAACACTTTTCCGATTGTATGAACGAAATCCCCACAACATAAGAGAAACACTTATACACTTTAATGAACGGTAAAGGGAATACTTACAATTCGTTTTGAAATTTTGTTATTTCATGGTTTATGATCATCTATACAAAGAATCCTCAATGGTATGCATTACAATTGTATAAGAAATAAAATACGACAAAAAAAATCGATGTTTTGAAACCCCAAACACTTGTTCCTCGGAATATTCCTCAGAATATTCCGACGGAATTCCGACGGATATCTATGTTTCCGTCGGAATTTGCTCGGAATTTTTCATTTAACCGGGCAAATATTTCGCGAAAATTGAAATTAGAATTCCGACGGATATCTATGTTTCCGTCGGAATTTGCTCGGAATTTTTCATTTAACCGGGCAAATATTTCGCGAAAATTGAAATTAGAATTCCGACGGATATCTATGTTTCCGTCGGAATTTGCTCGGAATTTTTCATTTAACCGGGCAAATATTTCGCGAAAATTGAAATTAGAATTCCGACGGATACTATCCGTCGGACCCTAGGTTTTATTACCCCGAGCTGCTTCTTCTTCCCCATTTCTCTCTTCTTCCTCTGCGCGGCTCCTCTCTCCTCTCTGGCGATCTCCACCTTCTGTCCGATGATATCTCCGGCGATCTCCCTCTT
>NC_027750.1:30925059-30935092 GCF_000695525.1 Brassica oleracea var. oleracea
GAAGGGACGTTTGGTCGGTTTGGGTCGTCGCTCCCGGTCGGTTCCTCCTTTTTCTGCACCACCGCCCTTTGTTGATCCAGAAGTACTTACGACTCAGTTGAAGGACAAGGATGATCGCATATCTTTGTTGGAGACCCAGATGGCAGCTCAACAGGCGGGCTATGAGGCACATAGGAGGCTGAACTAGCAAATGATGGAGATGATGCAGAGGATGTACCCGAACGAGGTGTTCCCGGACGTGCCAGACCCGTAGTTTTTTTTTTCCAAAAACTCGGAATGTTTTGTTTTTATTTGTGAAACTTTGAATATTAATTAATATGATTTCAATTTTAATTTTAATTTTATATTTTCGAATTTAAATTTCAAAAAATTTATTTTTAAAAAAAAAGTTAATATTTTTTACATTCCGAGGAAATGAACCCTCGGAATATACCGAGGGACATCTTCCTCGGAATATACAGAGGGACCCCGCTCCTCGGAATATACCGAGGGACATGTTCCTCGGAATATTCCGAGGGACATGTTCCTCGGAATATTCCGAGGGACCACGTTCCTCGGAATTTTCCGAGGGACCCTTTCCTCGGAATTTTCCGATGAAAATTCCGAGGAATATTTCGTCGGAAATTCCGAGGATTGGACCATCGGAAAGTCCATCGAAATATCCCGACGAAGTTCTCCCTCGGTATATTCCGATGAAAATTCCGAGGAATATTTCGTCGGAAATTCCGAGGATTGGACCATCGGAAAGTCCATCGAAATATCCCGACGAAGTTCTCCCTCGGTATATTCCGAAGAGCTTTCCGACGAACTGGTGGTCCTCGGAATTTCCTCGGAAATTTGTTTCCTCGGAATTCCGTCGGAAAATTCCGAGGGATTTCCGAGGAAAAATGAATTTCCGAGGAGTTATTTCCGAGGACTTGTTTCGTCGGTATGTCGTCGGAATAACGTTATTCCGACGACATACCGACGATTTTTTTCCTCAGTATGTCGCTGTTTTCTTGTAGTGCCGGGCTTTGCCGAGGGCAAGCCCTAGTTTTATTTAATTTGATAATGTGGTACTCAATTTTACTCATGTGTGGGTAACTTTACCAGCCTCAGGAACCTGGTTATTGCGTAAGTCTTGTCACTTTTTTATTATTCTTCTTTTCTTTTCTTCAGGTATATCACATGTTTATCCTTGTTTTCCGTAAGTGCAATAGGATTGAAATTCACAAGATCACCCCTCAGGGAATTGAGGTACTACGTACAACACACTAGCGATTTGAAATTGTCCTTTTGTTACAGTCCCTGTTTATTCAAAATGACATCCAATTTTCCTGTGCAGCTCATGAGAAATGTACCTATCAACGGGCGCATAGTTTCTCTGCATCCGTTTCGTCTTCTTGTGAGTATATCTTCTGATCACTTATTTATTTTTTAGCTAGTTTAAAATATTAAATATTTCTCCATCTTTTGCAGGACGACTGCTGGATGTTCTGTTCATCGTAACGGAAAGACACAAAGTTTGTGTCCTTCAATGGGATGTGAGCTCAAATGAGCTGATTACACGGTAATAATATAATATCTAACGATGTGTAATTGAATATATCTCACATAGTCTGATTTTCAGAAATGCTTCTATGGATATTGACGCTTGTACATCTAAACATCCGTGGGCTGATCAGGTATGGAATCTAGTATTCTTTGGTGAGCTAAGTCTTAACTGCTTGTGTAGATTTGCACAATTGATCCGGACTATAGAGTAATTGGTGTCTATATGGTTACGAGCTGGCATAAGGTATTTTGTTTTTTTCTGCTATAAGAAATTTCACTTATGTGATGTCACAGAACTTGTTATTTGTATGAATCAGGTGGCTAAACGGGGCTTATGTGCTTTTCCACTTGACAACTTTGGAGAGCTTGAGAAACCTTTTGTCCCAAGGTAGTGTCTTTTTCACAGTGAAATTTTTTTAGATCAGGTGTTTACATTTGGTGTCGAAATTTCAGGATGTGTAACTTGCTGGTCAAGGACGTCAAATTTCTTTATGGGTGTGACGTGCCCACAGTAGCCGTCCTTTGTGAGGTTCAACAAGTTTCTTGTCTTTTTTTTGGGCATGTCATGCTTAACTCAATTTATTTCTCTGTCGGGTCGGGGCTAATTAATGTTTGATGTCATAGGACGCCGAAGGTGCTCATGCCAAAACGTATTACGTCTCCCAAACTGGTAGTGTTCCTGTTACGGGTCCATGGACACGTGACAATATCGACCAAAGTGCTGGCCTACTGATTGCTCTACCCACACCCCTCTGTGGCGTCCTTATAGTTGGAGAAGAACTAATCGTTTACTGTAGTGCGAACACATATAAAGAAAGACCAAAACCATGTGTAAGTTAATCATTTCAGTTTTAAGATTTCTGTTAATTATTTCAGTTTTATATTAACATTTGAATAAAATTGTTTCCAGTTCACAGCAAAATCATTTGGAACTGGATGGGTTTAGGTTTCTTCTAGGTGATGATGAAGGACGGCTTCATCTGGTTGCTGTCTCACATGAGAATCAAAGGTTTCTTTCTAAATCCTTTTAAATTCTGAAAAGTTGATGTATTTGCTGTAATGAATGATTATGTGTGTGCCCTGACTTTATTTGAATCTGAAGGGTCACTGATCTCAGAGTTGAGCTTCTGGGTGAAACATCAATTGCTTCGACCATTTCGTACCTTGGAAATTCTCTAGTTTTTGTAGGCTCAAGCTGTAGTGACTCTCAGGTATAATAACAAAATGTCTTTTTTTTTTCTGTGACTTTTAGTAGAAACAGAACCAATTCTAACTGTTTTCATATTAAATTGCAGCTGATAAAAATAGATCTTGATGCACAAGGATCAAGAATACAAGTGTTAAAAAAATTTGTCAACCTGGGGCCTATTCACGACTTGTGTCTAGTCGACCCCGAGAAACATGGGCAAAGTCAGGTTGTAACTTGTTCTGGAGGGTCAAAGTATGGCTCTCTACGCATAGTTAGCAAAGGGATCAACGAAAAGGTTTGAATTATGTCATGAACTCTACATGTCTTGTACAAGCATTTTTTCTAATCTGCTTTATAATGGTAAATTCGGCTGGATTGCAGGTGTCGTTAGAACTTGAAGGTATCGCAGGATTGTGGTCCTTGAAATCTTCAGTTGATGAAGCATTGGACACATTCTTCGTAGTTAGCTTCATCGGTGAAACTCGTATCTTTGCCATGAATCGTGTGGATGAACTGGAAGAAACAGAGATCAAGGGCTTCTTGTCTGAAGTGCGGACGTTATTTTGCCATGATGCTGTGCACAATCAACTTGTACAGGTATTTGATAGCTGTTACTTATGTCTTTTTCATTATCCTTTTTTGTGGAATATTAACTGACTTTTGTATAACATTCCGATTTAGTATTTTAAATATACTCCATTTGCTTTAATATCTTAGACATTTTCCGATTTATTGATTTTAAATTATGTATAACTTTCAAAAGTTTGTAAATAAAATAATTAAAAGAATTATAAACAAACAATCCGGTCGTAGCCCGGACAAATCCCCTAGTACCACTAATTATGTAAAACACATATTTATGGATAAAAAATGAAAATAAACATTTGTAGAGGATCAAAATCTCAGTATATATATATTCTATTAAAATCGAAGTACAAAATAATACTTACCTATTTTTAAATGATTTCTTACAATTTTTAAATAATTTTAGTTATTTCAATAATTGTTTTTTATAATTAATTCGACATTATTTATTATAAGTATAAAACATAAATTTTATATTTTAAGAATTTTATTACATTTTCAGTTTTTTTCTAGCTATTTTATTAATTA
Organism: Brassica oleracea var. oleracea; assembly: GCF_000695525.1. Classification (NCBI taxonomy): domain Eukaryota; kingdom Viridiplantae; phylum Streptophyta; class Magnoliopsida; order Brassicales; family Brassicaceae; genus Brassica; species Brassica oleracea. Next base: position 30,928,895 of record NC_027750.1, read on the forward strand.
TATTTATTATATATAATTCGATATCGTCTATTTACGTGCTAACCATAATAATTTCACAGATTTGTATAGAATTGTTTCATTCGTGACAAAATTCAAATTAGTTAACAATTTTATTTTTAATTTGTTTACGTAATTAGCTAGATATACATATTCAAGTACCCATTCAAGTACGTATCGTTTTTTTGGATATCAGTTTGATTTTGGAAAATTAAACTCTATTTATATATTCAGGGTCGGCCCTAAACCATGCTAAGGGAAACATTTTCAGTAATCCTCCGAAATTTTTGAAAAAAAAATATATATACAAGTCTAAAAAACAAAATTTTAAAGAAAAAAAATTTACATAGACCTTGCTACAAGACTCCAAAATCTCAGGACCGATTCTACGTATATTACAAATCTCTGGACAGAGTTTAAGTCGAATTCTTCTGGATTGGAGTCGATTCATAAGATTCTAAAAATATCCAAATAAGTATATATTAAAAGTGTTATTAAGCAATTTATATATAAAAAAAAAACTAAAGAATCAAAACCAGCACGGACACAGTCGGATATCGGCCCAATGATCTCAAGAAGGGAGTTCGGTCCACCGGAATCCAAATAAAAGTTTGTACTGATACATCACGAATCGGATTTTTATTCTGGTGGTGGGTGTGTGAGTGATTCGCAGTTTGGTAGACACTTACGACCACATGTACTAAACAATTAGACCACAAAGCAGACTTGTCGAATAAAAGCATTCGCACAAAACCTCCAAAGGAACCAAAAAAAAAAAAAACAAGAGAGAGAGAAGAAGAGAGAGACGCAAAAATGGCTTCGACTCCGAAGCTAACCACTACAATCTCATCTTTCCCATCTCTTCAAATCCTCTGCAGAAAACTCCCGATCGCAATCAACCTCCCATCTTCTTCAACCTCTCGTTCCCTCCCTAAAACCTTATCCCATCTCTCCTCCCTCCACCGTCCCCGCATTGCCTCGGTCTCAAACCACCGTGTTAGATTCGAGTTTATTATGAGCTTCCAACTTAAAACCAATTGGTGATTAGTGGATTGGTCCTAACCCTTTATATATTACTTAATGTTCCTTAGAATTCTCGATTTGGGAATCTCGGAACTTTAAGACAGTAATAATCGGCCGAGCGAGTTAATTACGACCTTTATACCCGGTCGGAAAGGGTTAAATATAACCTATAAACCCGGTCGAAAGGGTCATATTAATTAGAGGTTTAGGGTATTTTAGGATCTGAGCTCTGATACCATGTTAGATTCGGGTTTATTATAAGCTTCCAACTTAAAACCAATTGGTGATTAGTGGATTGACCTTAACCATTTATATATTAGTTAATATCCCTTAGAATTCCCGATGTGGGATATAATATCCTTAATACCCCTCCTCGAGATGATGGCTCTTATCGGCCAGAAATCTCGAAACTTTAGGACAGTTATACTTGGAGTTAATTACGACTTTTATACCCGGTCCGGAAGGATTAAGTACAACCTATAAACCCGGTCGGAAGGGTCATATTAATTAGGGGGTTAGGGTATTTAGGATCTGGACTCTAATACCAGGATAAGTTACATGTGTTTTTAACTTAAAACCAATTGGCGATTAGTGGATTGGCTCTAACCATTTATATATTAGTTAATGTCCTTAGAATTCCCGATGTAGGATATAATATCCCTACTACACCGCTACTACCACTCCTCCTCTCGCTGCTGCTTCTCCATTCGCGCGCAGAACGCTGACAATGGAGCAGACTCGGACCGCCGCTATGATTTCGATCTCTTCACACCATCAGCACCGGTAGCGGCGGCGACTAGCTACGGAACATCCGCCGCGGTCTGCGAGCTCCCCTTTTCCACCATCTCTTCTGAACGTAAGCAAGCGTCTTTTCCCCCACGTAACTTACATCTGTGTTACTATTTGATTTAGTAACTTGAATTACATATGGACACAATACATATTCTGTTAGTTGATAAATCCTTTTTTTTTGTTTAATCGACAGGTGTGTGCTTAGATGATAGGTCCATTGCCAAGAGATAACAATGTTGATCTAGAAACATGAACACAAGAGAACACACAACAATACATTTTTTCTTTTGGGTAGTTAAAACTACCTCTTTTTAGGCTTCATTCATATAAATAGCAAAGAGTACATGAAGCAAAGAAATAGAAAGTGGAGCATCAACTCCTAACAAACATGAATGGGAAACGTGACATTAGGATTGGCTCATATTAATCAAGGAAGACCACTTCTCTTATTAATGAAACTAGAAAATAAATAAGTCGTGAGACTCTTTCATGCGAGATACTTGCGGTTTGGTTAACGTCGTCTAGATGATCTCCTACTTGCCACCTAAGCACATGCCTGGCTTCTAGTATCCTATATCAATACCCCGGTGGTCTAAAAGAACCTTGTTCTCAAGGTTCATATGAATTGAGGAAAACTCCACTTGAATTGCTTCTCTTCTTTCCCATTTGATTCTTCTAGTTGTGACGTTTTTCAACTCACTACGACCTCCAAGACCAAGCTGTCTCCATGATTCGTTATCAACAATAAGTTTTTTTTTTCTGTTTTTTTCTAAATTTTTTTTTTAGAAAAAATCTTTCTGCTTTTGATTGAAAAAGAAATATGAAATCCTTCTTTTTTTTGAAAAACTGAAAAACAATGGAAGAATTACATATATCAATCCATACAAAAGAAAAGATGTTGAACTTAATCAACAAACCCGAGTAGAAAATGGTGAAAAGAAAATTCTGATTTTTGATACCACAAAGTGGTCCGGATCAAAACAAAGAAAAAAAATATTTGATGGATAGATCTCGATGATCGTTGATTCTGAAGAATGACCGTTCGTCGATGATTCTTGATAATTGTTGATTCATGAAGAATGCCGATAACAAAGAAGGTGAAAAATATAAAGTTTTTGATACCACAAAGTGGTCCGAATCAAAAACAAAACATGCTCTGATACCACTGATAGGTCCCTTACCAATAGATAACAATGTTGATCTAGAAACATGAACACAAGAGAACACACAACAATACACGTTTTCTTTTGGGTAGTTAAGACTACCTCTTTTTAGGTTTTTCATTCATATAAATAGCAAAGAGTACATGAAGCAAAGAAATAGAAAGTGGAGCATCTACTCCTAACAAACATGAATGGGAAACATGACATGGGGATTGGCCTATAGTCAAGGAAGACCACTTCTCTTATTAATGAAACTAGAAAATATAAATAAGTCGTGAGACTCTTTCACGCGAGATACTTGCGGTTTGGTTACCGTCGTCTAGATGATCTCCTACTTGCACCTAAGCACATGCATGGCTTCTAGTATCCTATCATTAGAGGATGCGTCCCAAAGAAGCTACTCGTGTATGCATCCAAATACACTCACGAGTTCGAAGACAGTCACAGCTTTGGTTGGAAGTATGACACCGAGCCTTCTCATGATTGGAGTACACTGATCGCCAACAAGAACGCTGAGCTGCAGCGCCTGACTGCTATCTATAAATGTCCATAGATGTTCCGTTGATGTCCAAAGATGGTTTGCATCCCTTTGTAAGATCAGGGGCGGCTTAGATGGGTGGGCGGAGTGCGACCTCCCCGGGTCCAAGGGTCCAATTTTTTTATTACAACTTTAATAAATAAAAATGTAAAAATAAATATATTTTAACTAAATTTAGCTATATGTATTTTAAAAACTAAAATTGTCTTGAAAATTTTCATACAAAATAATACAATAGCTTAAGCAATTACATTAAATTTTTGATTTTAACTAATTTTCAAAAAATAGTTTTCCAAAATGCTATATAATTTGTTTATGCCCAGGGCCCAAAATGTTTATGAGCCGCAGATTGTAAGAACATCTTTGAAAGTATTTGGGTGGTCTGATTTCATCAGTTGTTTTTGTTTTGTAGATATGTATGTGTCAGAGCATCAATGTCTAAAGTCGTTGTTTCCTTCCAAATATCCAAATGAGGTATTGCCAATTGCCAAGTTAGTAACATGAAGCATCTGCATGGGTCCTACACTTACCCGCGACACCGCAAAAGCAAAACACGAACTCGCCACGTTATCACAAAAGCAAAGCCACGTCACACCATCTCACTGTCAACGACATTTAGACCACCTCCCCCGTTGGAAGTTCTTTAATTAGAATAGAAAGTATGAGAGAGAGAGTGAAAAAAAATTCTAAAACAAGTGTTTTTAGAACCACTTCTAAACTTTAACTTTCCATGTGTTTTTTAACTACCATTTTAGAATTTAAAAAATAGAAAATTTAATTATTTAATTAAAATATTAATTTTTTTAGTTTTTTAGAATCCCACCTAGTTTCTAAGAGCACATGCAACGCGAATCCGTAGGTGCAATTTTAAAAAAAAACAAATATTAAAATATTGATTTGTTGGTTTCTGTGCCGGATCGAGATCGAAAAGTCCGAACCTAAGGATTGATCCAAGTGGAGTATTGTTACTGTGTTGCGGGCCCTATAATACATGGCGGCCCACGATTAGTTTATTTATTTTTTTAATTTTTTTTTATTAGAAGAAAAAAAGAAAAAAAACTAATAAAAAAATAAAAAATCACATAGGAAATCGAGGCATAGACTCACCGTTGCGGTTGGTGTAATGGTTGAAGGTGATCTTACTACTATTACTATACTATTTACCGTTTCACATTGCCTATCTATTTTGATAAACCCACAAGCTGCCTCCTTAATTTCTTTACCAGCAGCAATCATATAAAGCAGAAAGAAAAGAGGAAAAAAAGAAAAGAGAGAAAAAATGGAAGATGACAAAAATAATAACACTAGCAGCACGAACACAAACGTGATCGCACCTTTCGTTGCGAAGACATACCAGATGGTCAACGATCCTTCGACCGATTGGCTCATCACCTGGGGACCTGCCCACAACAGCTTCATCGTCGCTGACCCTCTCGACTTCTCTCAACGCATCCTCCCTGCTTATTTCAAACACAACAATTTCAGCAGCTTCGTTCGTCAACTCAACACCTACGGGTTTAGGAAAGTGGATCCGGACCGGTGGGAGTTCGCGAACGAGCATTTTCTCAGAGGGCAGAAGCACCTGCTCAAGAACATAGCGCGTAGGAAACACGCGCGTGTGATGACGGATGCGGAGGACGGTGAGATCGTGAAGGAGATCGAACGGTTGAGAGACGAGCAGAGGGAGCTTGAGCTGGAGATTCAGAGGATGAACCAAAGGATCGAGGCGACGGAGAAGAGGCCGGAGCAGATGATGGCATTTCTCTACAAGGTCGCTGATGATCCCGACTTCCTCCCCAGGATGATGCTCGAGAAGGAGCGGACAAAGCAATTGGTCTCGGACAAGAAGAAGCGTCGTGTCACGGTGAAGTCAGAGGAAGGGGCAGAGGAGGAGGAGAGGGTCTTTGGTGTGGTTTCACTGTCGCCTTCGCCTTCGCCGGAGAATTCAATAGGATGGGTTGTTCCGATGCAGAGGCAGGGGACGTTTGGTAGTTACTACAACGAGACGGGTATGGTGACGAACTCAATGATTTCCACTTCGTCGAAGTCATCATCGTTAACGTCGACGTTGTCGTTGCCGGAAAGCGTAAACAGAGGCGGCGGAGGAGGATGTGGGAGTATTCAGGGAGAGACAAGGGACAAAGAAGCGGCGACGTTTGGAGGATTGGTAGAGTCAAATCCACAAACACCGCCTTATCCGTTTTCTTTATTTCGAGGTGGCTTTTAGATCTATTAGCTTCACATGAAATATGATCTTTGGTTCTTCCTAATGTTACTATTTGTTATCATTTTTCTTAAATTATTTGTCATGTATAACCAACCAATAATAAATAGGACAGATCGATAGTTGTTAGTTTCGTGAGTATCAGGACAGGGAGACAGTGTCAGTAGTCATATCGTTTTATAGAAAGTTGACAGTATGTATTTTGCAGATTATACTGTTAAAAAGTTCATAAATTGACATTGTTTTTTTTTTATTGTCTTTTAAGCGGGTTTGTAATTCACAATTAATTGTAATAACCAGGGATGGCAAAAAACTCAAACCGAACCGATCTAAACCAAACGAACCGAAGTTAAACTGATCCAAACTGAACCGTGCTCTTTATATAACCCAATTGGTTCATGTTTTACTCAACCCGAATTGTTTGGTTTGGTTTGGGTTCAAACCGAACCAAACCAACAATC
>NC_027750.1:30935232-30937396 GCF_000695525.1 Brassica oleracea var. oleracea
ATATATATATATATATATATATATATATATATATGTTAACATATTGTGAATTTTAGTTAAAGATTCGTTTTCCATTTTTTCTTAACTTTCATATATTTTTTAAAAAATCCAAATATTATTCAAATAATTCTAATACCTAAATATTGTACTGAAAACAAAACCTAAAAACTATAAGCATCTAAAGCATAGCCATCTCGTTTCGTTCATCTTCTCTAATTTTCATTCTCTAAATTATGTAACAAAGTTATCATAGGATCAATAAAAACAAAAAGGTAGATGCAAATAGGCTTTTAGTTAATAGGTTTTGCAATGCTTACAAGTCTTTGTTACGCTAATTAGATTACAAATAGTCTGTTCTTTGCTTATTATGTATTTCTTCCTTTGACGTGGTTAAGAGTTTTGTCATCGAGCTTTAAATTGTTTTTTGTTTCATAGATTTTTAAAGAACCAAACTAAATCTAAACCAAACCGAATTAAACCGAACCAAACTAAACCCAAACCGAACCCAAACCAAAGCTATTTTGGTTTTAATTGGGTTGAGTTTTATAAAACCCAAATTAACCAAACCAAACCGAATCCAAACCGAACCCGAAACTAAACCGATATGCCCACCCGTAGTAGTAACAACAATTTTGATCTTCAATGTCCTTTTTCAGAAAAGAAAAAACAATTTTGATCTTCTTGATTGATTTTGCTTTTGGAGTTTATGTATTAGAGATATTTCTCTTTCTGTAATAACAACAAAATAGGCTCACTTTCTCGCTTTCTTAGACTTTAAATTCTTTTATGAAACTACTTTAAAGTTTTAACTAGTAACTAGGTTTTGACCCGCGCACCCGCGCAGGTATTATATTAATATTTTTTTATAGTTTTTGTTAGTGTGTATTTTTGACATTTATCGGTATTATATATTAATTGAATATAATATTTATACACAAAATTTGATGTTGCTTATATGGAGTATTTTTATTTATTGTATCAAATCGTTAATTGGATTAGTTGTTTATATATATTTGTTTTATAAAATTTACAATATTGGCATACAGTTATATAAAATATGCATGAAATAACAAATGTAAACAGCCATTTTTATTTAATATAATTTCCTAAATTTGACTATTTACATGGGATTGTAAAGTTTTAGTTATTATTAATAAATAATGAGGAGTAGACTATAATACTATAAAGAATATTTTGATGAACAATTATCTCCATTTGCTAAACCAGGGAAAATATCCGAAAATAAAACTATGGATTTATATAATATAAGAAAATAAAATGACTTACAAGTATATGTATACAAAGTTATTTTCATTTTCTATCTGCAGAATATACAAAGTGTATGTATAAGGTTTAGAAAAAGGGTCCAACTTATTTTCATTTCCTATTATCGATTCTATTATTAATTAGTGTATGTCATAGCGTTTTTGTAGATATTGTTTCTATTAGTATTGGAATATATTATTTCTTGTGGAAGTAAGAGATTACAATCTTTTAAGGTACATCTAAATTTTAGGAATCTGATAGTAATAGATTAACCATGTCATAAATATTAGGAACAATTTTAGGAGGTAAAGAATATTGTTTGTGATCTAATCGCTTAACACTACAAGAAAACACATGTTTTACGAGGAAAATTAACGAGGAGAAACAATCCTCGTAAATTTACGTCGATTTTACAAAAAACTTACGTGGAAAACTAAAGTCATCATTATTTCCTCGTAACGTAATGACAAAAGCGTTTCGTCGTTAAGTGGATGTAATTTGACGAGTATTTTACGAGGAAATACTATTTCCTCGTAAATACGACGTAAACTTCGCGTGTTATTTACGAGGAAATAGTTTACGTGTATTTAGCGAGAAAATTTTGAATCCACCAACTTTGTAAGTGTTACACGTTTTTTTTTTGCCACCTAATTAATTTTCGTCGTAAATTCATAGAAAAATTACAACTACCAGATTCGAAATTTTCTATAAATATGGATGTTTGAACATCATTTTAAACACACCAACAACAAAAAACGTGAAAGAAAAAAAATGGCTGGCTCCGGGACTATTTACGAGTTGCGGAAGTGGATGTATATGCATAGAGATGCTAACGGGAGAGTGACGAAAGAATACCTTGCGGGTCTGGAGACATTTATGCATCAAGCAGATTCAACAC
>NC_027750.1:30939788-30942744 GCF_000695525.1 Brassica oleracea var. oleracea
GATTGTCACCGTCGATTTCTTCCCATTGGCCATCCTTACCGAAGAAACAAGAATTTGTTTAGGCACAAAAAGGTTGTGAGAGACACTCCTCCTCCATATCTAACTGGAGAACAAATTGAAGCGCAAATCGACTACTACGGAGCTAACGAAACAGTTCGCTGGGGTGGTAATTGGCATGTCCCTCGTAATATGCCTGATTCTTACGGTGTTCATCACAACTGGCACAAGAAGAGTATATTTTGGGAGTTACCATATTGGAAGGATCTTCTTCTGCGCCACAACCTTGATGTGATGCATATAGAGAAGAATTTCTTTGAGAACATCATGAATACAATATTGAATGTCCCAGGGAAGACAAAAGACAACATAAAATCGAGGTTGGACTTGTCGGATATTTGCTCAAGAAGTGAGTTACATATAAAAAGCAATGGCCAAGTTCCCGTTCCAATTTTTAGATTGTCTTCAGAAAAAAAGTCGGTTTTGTTCAATTGGGTGGCATCAGAAGTGAAGTTCCCTGATGGGTATGTTTCAAATCTTTCAAGATGTGTTGAAAAGGGTCAAAAGTTCTCCGGGATGAAGAGTCATGATTGTCATGTCTTTATGCAACGACTTCTGCCATTTGCATTTGCGGAGCTACTTCCAACAAACGTACATGAAGCACTTACATGTAGTTTACAATAGGACAATAATATTAAATTGGTTTAGTTTACAATAATAGTATTTGACTAACAATGTGTTTAATTGTTTTTGGAATAGGCATTGGAGCATTTTTCAGGGATTTGAGCACACGCACTCTTAAAGAAGAAGTCGTAGAACAGCTTCAGGAGAACATTCCTATCTTATTGTGCAACTTGGAGAAGATATTTCCTCCAGGCTTTTTTGACGTGATGGAGCATCTAGCTATCCACCTCCCATATGAGGCATTGCTTCGTGGACCGGTACATTACGGATGGATGTATCAGTACGAGCGAGCCATGAAATATTTGAAGGGAAAAGCAAAGAACCTCGCCAAAGTTGAAGGTTCTATAATTGCTGGAAGTTTGACAGAAGAAGTTTCTCACTTCACATCGTACTACTTTGCGTCAAAAGTACGTACCCGAAGAAGAGCTCCAAGAAGATATGATGATGGTGGCGTTGCGCCCACATATGCAGTTGTTGGTGTTCCAGAAATCTTTAGCCAGATTGGACGACTTGGTGGGAAATCAAAACAGGTTTGGTGGTCGAGTGAAGAAGACGCTCATAGTGCACACACCTATATTCTACTCAATTGCGAAGATCCATGGATGCGTTATTTTGAAAGGTAACATATATTAACACTACACATATAAGTATATTTAATTATTTAATTGCGAGAGTTTCATTCCTATAAAATGTGATTTTACAGCCTATTTGTTTCTCAAGTCGAAGAAACATTTCCTGGTATATCCACAAGTGACGTAGACAAAAGAAAAGATCAACACTTTGTTAAGTGGTTGAAGAATCAGGTATTAATCAAATACTTTTAAAATTTTCATACATGAATGATTTGTATTTCAACGTTCTTTTTATTTTTAAATAGGTTGATTATGACGACGATGCAGATTATCCTAAGTGGTTACACGAAGTAATTCAATCTCCACTTGTAAAGGTCACCACATCACAGATGTATTTCACACGAGGCTATACTTTTCATACATATGACTATGGTAGACAGCGGGCGACCAGTAACTATGGAATATGTGTGAAAGGGGAAACAGATTTCTACGGGATCTTGACGGAGATTATTGAAGTCAAATTTCCAGGGATGCTGAAGCTGAAATACGTCCTCTTCAAATGTGAATGGTTCGACCCCATCGTCAACAGAGGTTTTCGGTCTAACAAATTCGGTGTAGTTGATGTCAACGGTGGGCGAAGGTACAACAAATTCGAGCCTTTCATCTTAGCTTCACAAGCAGGCCAAATTAGCTTCCTTCCATACCCTCGGATGAGAGATTCAGGTATAAATTGGTTAGCCGTAATCAAAGTTACACCTCGAGGACGAATCATCAGTGGAGAAGAACCACCATTGCAAGAAGAACAGATAAATGAAGTCGAGGAACCTGAACAAGAAATTGATGACATCCTTCTCATTGATCCGCATAATCACGAGTACGAAGATCTTACCGATGATGCCACAGACGAAGCTGTTGAAGACGAGTTTAATGAAAATGATGATGTTTCTAGTGATGACGAGAATGTCGATGTATCCGATTGATGTATTTGTTTTATGAATAAGATGTGAGAGTTTGTTTTATGAATAAGGTAGTGTGGGGTTTGTTTTATGAATAAGGTAATGTGGGAGTTTGTTAATTTTATGAATAAGCAAATGTGGGAATTTGGTTTGGAATGGAAATAAAGACGGGGTTTGGAATATATGAAGTAGAAAATAAGGAATATGGGGTTTGGGGTTTGGGTTTCCGAATTTGGGGTTTGGGGTTTGGGGTTTCGGATTCTAGGGATTTAAACATAACACTCGTTAATTCCACGTAAGCGAAAATCGTCGTAAAGACCACGTAGGATGAAATCGCCGTAAATACCACGTATGCGAAATAGTCGTAAAGAACTTGTAATCCAACGCGGAAATAACGACAAAATTTAAAAATAAAGATGGGGTTTGGAATATATGAAGTAGAAAATAAGGAATATGGGGTTTGGGGTTTGGGGTTTCGGATTTGGGGTTTGGGGTTTGGGGTTTCAGGTTTGGGGTTTGGGGTTTGGGGTTTCGGATTTTAGGGATTTAAACATAACACTCGCTAATTCCACGTAAGAGAAAATCGTCGTAAACACCACGTAAAAGGATTTAAACATAACACTCGCTAATTCCACGTAAGAGAAAATCGTCGTAAACACCACGTAAAAGGATTTAAACATAACACTCGTTAATTCCACATAAGCGAAAATCGTCGTAAAGACCACGTAGGATGAAATCGTCATAAAC
>NC_027750.1:30942849-30942963 GCF_000695525.1 Brassica oleracea var. oleracea
AGAAATCGTCGTAAAGACCACGTAAAAAGATTTAAACATAAAGCACGTTAATACCACGTAAGTAGAAATCGTCGTAAATACCTCGTAGTGTAAAAACTAAAAAAAAAGGAAAAT
>NC_027750.1:30943176-30943318 GCF_000695525.1 Brassica oleracea var. oleracea
TTATAGGAAAGCAAGGCTCGTTAATTCCACGTAAGCAAAATCGTCGTAAAGGACTCGTATATAAAAACACGGGCCTTTGTGATTCCTCACAATTTCATCGTACTGAAAAACACGGGCCTTTGTAACTGCTCGCTATTTCGTC
>NC_027750.1:30943784-30953905 GCF_000695525.1 Brassica oleracea var. oleracea
TGTTGAGGAACATGCGACAACAACATCCCATTCGAGGCGAGTCATCCGGCGTACATAACGAGGCGTATGTTACGGAGAGGAGTGATGAATTCTACCAGGCGATGAACGATCCTTAGTTTTTTTTCCGGTTGTTGTATTACNTTTCATATTGATTTATTTTTATTTTAAATTATAATTTTATTAATAAATTAAATAATTTTAATTATTTTTTAATTATATTTTTAAATTCTGTAAAATAATAAAAACGAAGTAAATTCGTAGCTAATGTACGACCTATTTACGTGGAAACCTTACGAGGAAATGACGAGAAATAATAAACGAATATTTTACGAGAAAATATTTACGAGGAAATAACGAGGAAAGTAAACGAGTATTTTACGAGGAAATACTTTCGTGGTAGTTACGTGTATTTTGCGAGGAAACACTTTCAAGGTATTTACGTGTAGTTTACGAGGAACTCGTTTCGAGGTATTTACGAGGAAATATAGTGACCGCCTTACGTGGAATATTTACGTGGTCTTTACGACGAAATGATCTACTTCGTCTTTACGACGAAATATTTTCCTCGCTAAGTTACGACGAATTGGCGAGGAAATATGTGTTACGACGGATGAGTAACGAGCAAACGTGGTTCCTCGCTAAATCGTCGTAAAGCCTCTTTTACGACGAACTCACGAGGAAAACCGCCCTTGTTAAGATTATGTTTTCTTGAAGTGTAAGAAATATACCATTTTTAAATATATCTTATACTAATGACATCTACGTGGTTATATTGTGCCATTTGCTATTCTAATTACTTTAGCATAGTAAAATTTATTGGTTATTTTGAAAAGAAATATTCATAATTTTCTATTACTATTTATATAATTAAACCCATATGATTTTTTGTTTGTAAAGAACTCTGACTATCAGATGAAAGTGTTACAATGGGACAAAACAAAATGATGAATCCACAGATTCACGTACGATTTCTCATGTAAAAACAATTTTATTATTCATCAATATCATGATTCAGTTATTTGCCTCTGTCAAGTTCAAATTAAAAGAGAGACTTTTTCTTTCGGTCAACAATATCTAGGAAAAAAAACAATATCCAGAGAAATCTAAGAATAGAAACAATAAATAAACAATCTTAAAACAATGACAATTTAAGTAGTTTTATTAGGGTAATTTAGTAATGCTTTTTAAATATGAAATTTAAAGCTAGTGGCATGTCATTGTAAATATTAAAAAAAAATTAAGGTTAATTTCTAATTGTATTTCAGTTTTAATAGATTAGATTTAATATTTAAACTTTGACCAAATGGCTTCCACTTTATAGGGAATACTTTTTGGTGGAGGCCTGCTTCACTTAATTTGTGGTTAATACTTGTGGGTAAACGTGTGCTTTCATTCTTTAAAACTGGTATAAAAACCTTCATAATGCAAGCAAATATTTTAGAAACCAGATTTTAAATCATTATTTAGAAATGCGACGAACACTTGTATTTTCTTTAAAACCTTTTTCACTTAAAAAAAAAAGTTTGTGCCTAAATTGATCAAAAAATGAAGAAGAAAGTTTGTGCCTACATTTTTTTTAAGTACGTTAGGAGACTATCATATCTGTTTTCTTATATCCTCAAAAAACTTTAGAACTAATTCAAAAGTATGAAATTGTTCCAGTTAATTACTTTACTCTTATCAGTGATTCACAATTTTTCACTTTAAGAACCACAAATACATCCAATACAAAGATGACATTCAATATTTTATTGACGAATACGTGAGCTGTGATTTCAAATAAAATAATAGTTCTTGTTTCTCTGTTAGTTTGATTTACTTAGTATTTTTTGTTTGAACAATTGTTTTCTTCGTATAAATTTTAGTTAGTAGATTATCGTCTTTATTTTTTTGTCTGGCAATTTTATTATAAACCTGGTTTTTGTTTAAGTTACTCAACATTATGTAAAACTTATAAACGTTTGTTCGAAAAAAAAACATTATGTAAAAGTGTCCATCACTTATGTTTTCATGTATCTTTTTAATTATGTCTTCGTGTATCTTTTAATTTTTTTTTATTAGGTTTCTTTTGTAATATTTTTTTAGTCTAATTCTAGTTTTAAATATTATAAATCATATTTTAAAAAATTCTTTAATTTATGTATAAAATTTGAATTTATTAAAATAATTTGAAATATTTATGATATACAAAAGTTTTAAAGAATAAAACAATAAATGTGAAAATACTTGAAAATTATAAATGCGATGTGTAACTAATTATAAGGACCAAAATGCAAATAAAAAGATGAAATTTCAAATTTGGAGTTTTGAGTAGTGAAATTCCAAATATGAAGTTTCACTCCTTAAAACTATAAATTTGAAGTTTTGAAGTTCTTTTTTGGAGAGCAAAATACTATATATTTGAAGTTATAAAGGTTTTTTTAGAGATGCTATTACTTATTTGACAAAATATTATTGTGGTACCAAAAAGCTATTTCTATAAAAAAAAATTTAGCTTCCAATAGCTAAAAATCCATGATTAGTTAAGACTTTTAGTCATATTTATAAATACAATTCTGTAAATACATTGTTTTGCAGAAAATTCAAAATACATGAACGGATAATTCAAAATGGAATATTATAGTCTTATACTCCCCACCTGTTTAGAGCTGATTATTAAAAGCAGTAGAAACATTGCCTATGTACTTGCCGTAAAAAAACGTTGAGGCGACACCAATTAAGAAGTCGACGAAGCACTCACTCAGATTCAAGCCAACACGACGATCCACTTTTACTGTCACCTAAAATGATTTATGCTAATGATGCATTGTAAAATTTTCAGAAAGTGACAGGTAGCCACGGGACTTTGGTCGGGCCAAAACGTTTCCAACCCTCATTGGGTTAGAGAGAGTCTTAAAATAAGGATTGATTTAACTGGACCGGCATGGACCACCTGATGTCTCACACATGGACGCGTGTCAACACCGGATAATGGTAAGGTATTAAAATCGGAAAAATCGCATTTTAAACACTGAGAGTATCACTTTCTAACACTTTAAACAGTGAAGTTTTTTTACTACCAATTTAAACCTTCAAAATGACTTTTGTATCACAATAAACCTCCAAAGACGTTTTCATGTTCGTAGACGATCGATACTGTTCATTTTACAGGTCAAAATGATGACGTGTCGATTTTTTTTTAAAAAAATAAAAAATAAAAATATAGAAAAAATGAGTGAAATTGGAAAAAATTTGTAAAATATTCAAAAAAAAATTTAAAAAATCTAAAAATTCCAAAAACATAAAAATTAAAATTTCAAACTTAAAACTAAAATAAAATATTAAAAATTCAAAAAATTCAAAAATAAAATCTAAAATTAAAATGTCAAATTTATTAAGAAATTTTTTAAATTTTCTTTTAAAAAAATTCTAAAATAAGATCTAAAATTAAAACTTCAAACTTAAAAATTAAAATTGTAAAAAAAATTGAAAATGTTTAACCAAAAAAATTATATTTATTTTAAAGTTCCATCCAATTAAAGTGACTGTCACTTATTATGATATCAAAACTTGCCGCCATAAAAAAAATATATATCAAAACTTGCTACCATCAAATTTTTTTTGATAATTTGAATATCTCGACACCTTATATAGCCCGATTAGTGCCTAAGCACACTTCGCAGAAAGCATCTCGGGGGGAGGGGCGCCAAATTCACCCCATGTAATTGATGGTGGCCACACGCATGGCTAATAATTATCTTAAATAGATTATACTGAGTTTTGTCCCAAAAAGATTTTCTAAGAAAGAAAATGACCAAAAATGTTTCATTAAAGATGCAAAAGATTCTTATGCTCTAAATATATAAATACAAATAAATAAAGAAAAATTTCAAATTATTTTTTTTAATATTTTAGATCTCTTTTTAGAATTTTTAAAATTTTATTTTCGTTTTTAAATTTGACATTTTAATTTTAGATCTTATTTTTTTATTTTTAGAATTTTTAATATTTTATTTTATTTTTAAGTTTGAAATTTAAATTTTTTTTTTTTTGATTTTTTTTTAATTTTGTTTTAAGTTTTTTATAATTTTTTCCAATTTCATTTGAATTTTTCTGTATTTTTATATATTTTTATGTATTTTTAGGTATTTTTATTTTATTTTTTATTTTTAAAAATAAAAAGAAACCGACACATCATCATTTTAACTTGTAAAATAAATAGTACCGGTCGCCTATGAATTGGAAAACGTCGTTGGAGATTTATTATGATAAAAATGTCACTTTAAATGTTTAAATTGTCTGTCAAAAAACTTAGTGTTTAAATTGTTAGTAAGTGATTCTATCAGTGTTTAAAATGCAATTTTCTCTATTAAAATCTATTTATAAGATGTGTTTAGATTGTTAGTAAGTGATTCTATTAGTGTTTAAAATGCAATTTTTTCTATTAAAATCTATTTATAAGATGTCCTGGTCCCACAACAGTTTTGTCGGCTCTACGCTACGCAAACATCAAGTACACTAGCAATTTTTGTTGTTGTTCATGATAAAAAAAAAAAAACAAACGTTTGTAAGGATTGACATTTTGATAATTTTATAGTCTACAAATCAATTTCTATTATTGAATATTTACTTATTAGATCATTTCAGATGTTAAAAGAGATTATAAGCAAAATATAAAAAAACTTGTACATACACAATTTCTTTTTGTCTTTATGTTGATGTAGTTAAGAAATAATAATAATATATATTGTCTATTCTGAAAATTTTTATCTTTTTGCCAAATATTTTCTCCATCTTAACAAAAATAGTCAGCATATCAATCCACGCCTAATAATTTTCTAGTGAATTCGAATATATTAATTGTTGATGGTTTAATATCCATTAAAATTATTGTTATGGTCCTTATGGATTGGGTAACCCCATTTAGTAATCATACTAGTATTTCGTCCAAATCATATACGTCCGATTGAATATAAATGGAAATATATACCCCCAAGAAAGAAAATATTTGAAAAAGTATTTGAGGTGGTCTTAGTCTCTTATCTGGCGAATTAAGGACCATACTTTCGGAGGTAGTCCTGAGCTTAGCAAAGTAAAACATCAGACTAAGGCCTCCAAATTTTTTTGAAAACATTTCATTGAAAAAGACTCCAAATTTGTAAAAAAATTTTTTTTTGTTAAAATCTTATTAAAATGTTTATGATTCCCAACATTTCAGGGACGCCTGCATACTTTGATGCTACAAATTGTTTTTTTTTTTTTTTTGACGTCAGATGCTACAAATTGTTTATTCAACCCATATACACTTTTATAATACACCTAACATGTGGTTAGCATTTTACCCACGTCCTGTTATGTTAAATCTACATAGTTTATGTAACCCCATTACTTAATTGGTAGATGGTTTTGTATTAGGAGATGTTGTTCTGTTTTGATTGGACTAAAGGTTTTAATTCTTAACCAAACAATCTTTGCCCCATGAAAGTGCTTTCCTTTTAAAAAGTTATATTTTTTTATAATAAAATATATGTTGTGACACTTAGTGCCAATTCATTTGTTTATAGTAAAATCTTATCAAGTCGACATCAAAAGGGCAAACTAGGCCGTCTACTGTTTGCAAGTTATATCTTCTTCTTTTGCTTTTAAATTATTTTCGAATAACAAGTCAAATAAAATAAAATAAAAAGATTATCAACTACATCTACTGTAAATCACACATTTAGATATGATCACATTAAGATAATACTAATATATAACATCCTAAAATCTACACTAAGAATTTGATAGTGATCGGGAGTTTAATCAAGAGAAGATAAATGATGTAGGCAACGATATCTTTAGAACACAACAATATAATCAGTTTCCGATAGGCAAAAAAGGACTTTATTGATGAATAAGATCGAATACAATAAGTAAAAAAATATCGAATGTTACAACGAGATCGCTTAAGAGAAAAGATCTAAAGATGAATGAAAACAAGGTCAAAGTGTGGGTGTAGCTCTCTCTAGGGTTTTCAAAGTGTCTCTTCCTTATGCGTCGACTTCTTCTTATAGCATGCTGCTCTCGTGATGTTCGCAACTGCTCCGCGATCTCAGCAATCGTTCCGCGATCTCCGGATCTTCGAAGTCTCCGTTTGGAGCTCGAGTGCTCGATGTGGGCTTTAACTCTTTGTGGTCCATTCAGTTGATCGTGGCCCATTTACACATTGACCGAAATTGGGTCCAACAACTATATGAATCATGTGATTAATATGATAACATCCATCAACTAACATGTGTTATATTGTTAACACCATAACTATATTTTTATTGTTCGAACATTGGACTGAATATTGAAATCCGGCAATCCCATATTAAAGACCGGTTGTTTCAAATTGAAAACCGTTCTAATCCAAATTAAATGATCCAATACAGTTTAACTGACATTATCTATCAATCTATATAGAAAAAATAGATTTTTCTCCTTCTTATGACACGTGGAAGGGAGGTTTGTTGACATGTGTCTTTTTTGTCTTTTTCATTTTAGATTCTTTTTCTTTTAGATTATTGCAATTTGGTTCACTATTTTCTAATTATACACTATTTAATCCTTCTCACACTAACATCATCATTTGAAGTTTGATAATTTATTTTATTGTTAAAAAATTTGCAAAACGAATAAAGAAATAAGTAAAAAAATATAAATATATTTTAAATATTTAGTTTATTCACAACTAAAAATAACATAAACTTTCGCTATTTTTTTTTACTATTTTCTATTATTTCATTTACAACTATATATTTATCTTAATATTAACCAAACTAAAGCTGAACACATAATCTAAACATAAAACCTCCATAATCACAGAGAAAAAAATGCCAAAGTAACACTAACCCAATAAATATCCAGAGCTTAAGGCGATCAAGAACGAAAACTAACTTACCCCACTTTATCATAGAGAACAATCAACAGTCAGAAAGATAATCTTGAGATAAAACAATCCCTCGAACACAAAGAAATGTGATCAATGACCAATGCAAAGAACCAAGAAAACGGATTAGAGGAAGAATAATCAACATAAGGCCAAAATCACCATGAAGCAGGAAGAGACATACATAACGAATGATAAGCACAACTACCAGCTAAGAGGTAGAAGCCCCTCACAAACTAAACAAGCACAAACAAGACGCCAATGCCGGTGAAGAACCACAAAGCTCTGGAAAGAATGCATCAAAGCTCCGAGAGACTAATACCGCACACTTATACTAAGGGAAGCAAGGGAAGAAAAGAACAACCTGAGTGAGGGAGAACGAAAGCCAACCCCCGAGAAACAAGAGCCCAGACTTGAGACCAGAAACAATCTTCCAAATCTAATAAGTACTATTATACTCAGTGTTTCAAAAAAAAAAAAAAAAAGAACTATTATACTCAGAGGAGAACACTATCCAAACCTGGGGTGGCAAACATGGCGAAAGGAGAGTCACAAAGACGTAAACAGCGATGAAAGCTTCAACGAGATCAGAGAACATAGATGGAAGGGTAGACAAAACGAAATCATCAAATCGTGGAGCCGTCCTCGAGCTATAGAAGTCAGATCTCCAAAAACCATATCTTGAAAACCCAGACGAGAAGGGACTATCGATGGTAAGCCAACGACGAGGAAAACAATTTCAAAGACGACTAAACTCTGACCCAACCCAAGGAGATGTAGCTCCCAACATGAGCCAGAATCTAAGGAAGAAGAGGAAAAAATGTGAGGAAGAACAAGAGCACATATGTGAGTCTTTTTCGATGATGGTGAGAATCACAACATACCAGAAAGGTAAACGAAATGCATAGATGGTGACGGCTCAATGTAAAAATATAGGGAGAGAACACAAAACATTTTTAAAATGTAATGTTCAAATAATTGGAAAAATATTATTTTTTACCCTGAAACTATTATCCTTAGAATCAACAAATGCTTAAATGTAAAATTATTGAAATTCAATATGCATTACAACACAAACTCACTCCACCACTAATAAGTATTATTATACCCGCAACAACACACTATTAAAAAAACAAACACATAATATGTTATCATATCACCTATTACTACATAACATAATAAAAATACCAAATAATGCTCTTAGCAAATAAAGACGATCACATAATTAATTAACTATACTATCCGAAAAATAATAATTAAAAACAATAAAACAATATTCCGCGCAAACATGTCGCTAGTGTCAATTTAAAATGGTTCCACTTGGTTTTGTACATGGATCAGGTTGTTTTTAATGCTGGATTACTAGATTTTGATGTCCAATCTACTATGTTGGTAACAAAAAGATATGGTTATGGTGATACATGCTATCTTTATCTTTTGAAAATATAATTGAATTTTTAATCTACAACATAGCATAAATTGGAAGCTATTTGTCTATGCAGACCACGTATGACGCTTGACTTCTTGAAGTCGTTGCCAACTTATCGGCCATCGTATTTGTTGTGCAACGAAAATGTGAGATTGTAAAAAGGTTGACTAAGGAAGTGAGAACGCATACTATTATGTTGGTTTTTACACTATCTTCTCCAGTTCTGTGCAATTCGTTTTGAAAGCCACTTTGATTTGTCTAAAAATAATCATACATACCTGTCATATTAACTATATAGTTTGAGTAGCTGTTTATACATAATCTTTTGATGATCTATAACCAGGTTGCAAATGCAATCATTTTGCTATAAAAGAAACATCAAACGGTAAGATAGTTTTTGGGAAAATAATTGAAGTAGTTAGAAAAAGTAAAAAGTAATTGTAAAAGATGGTTGTATATAAAGTTTACAAAAAGATGGTTGTCTATAAAAAGAGAACACCATTTTAAATCAATATGTGTTATTATTTATTGTGGTTAGTAACTATAAAGATGGTATATATATATATATCTATTTTAAATCAAATTTACAAACAAATACTATAAATAAATTAAATTCCAAATTAATTTAAAATTATATTACATTAAACTTAATCTATTCTATTAAAATAGAGGTACACAATGGACATTACTTTTTGGGGTTTTTGCCAAAACTAACCCACAACTTGATTTTAATCCCAAACCTATACCCAAACTTGAATAAAATGCAAAACTAACCTAAAAGCCTAGTGAAATTACAGTTCAACCCCTTGTGACTAAACAAAAAAATAAAAGCCATTTTTACGAATATAGCCCCAGTAAATCGTCTGAGTCGTCTGAGATGTTGGAAGTCGTCTGGACGACTGAAATGTAAGTCGTCTGGTACCGGTTTATTTTAAAAATAATTTATAAATCTTGTAAAAAAATATTTTGATGCGTGAAAAATAAAAATCAAGTAATTATAAACAGTTTTAAGTGATATAAATTAAGATATG
Source organism: Brassica oleracea var. oleracea (assembly GCF_000695525.1). Taxonomy (NCBI): domain Eukaryota; kingdom Viridiplantae; phylum Streptophyta; class Magnoliopsida; order Brassicales; family Brassicaceae; genus Brassica; species Brassica oleracea. Next base: position 30,953,134 of record NC_027750.1, read on the forward strand.
ATAAAATTGATTTGTTTTGAAGATAGATGAGTGGAAGTAGTGAATCATGAAATACTTTGGTTTAGGAGTTTGGCAAACATATGTTGTAGTATTGTATGTATTGTTAGGGTTAGATTTTGGAAAACTAAAATGTTTTTTTCAAAAATTAGTTTTCACCTATATGTGTTTATTTATGTGTATAGTAAACACTTTTCAAGTTTGATTTGATTTTATGAAGTCTTAATTATCTAATTAAAGACTTCATAAAATCAAATCAAACTTGAAAAGTGTTTACTATACACATAAATAAACACATATAGGTGAAAACTAATTTTTGAAAAAAACATTTTAGTTTTCCAAAATCTAACCCTAACAAAACATACAATACTACAACATATGTTTGCCAAACTCCTAAACCAAAGTATTTAATGATTCACTACTTCCACTCATCTATCTTCAAAACAAATCAATTTTATCATATCTTAATTTATATCACTTAAAACTGTTTATAATTACTTGATTTTTATTTTTCACGCATCAAAATATTTTTTTACAAGATTAATAAATTATTTTTAAAATAAACTGGTACCAGACGACTTAAACTTCAGTCGTCCAGACGACTCAGACGATTTACTGGGGATATATTCGTAAAAATGGCTTCTGTTTTTTGTTTGGTCACAAGGGGCTAAGCTGTAATTTCACTAGGCTTTTAGATTAGTTTTGCATTTGATTCAAGTTTGGGTATAGGTTTGGGATTAAAATCAAGTTGTAGGTTAGTTTTGGCAAAAACCCC
>NC_027750.1:30955070-30964317 GCF_000695525.1 Brassica oleracea var. oleracea
TTATTTTAATTTTTGCCAGACGACTGAAATGTAAGTCGTCTGGGGAAGTCAAACTTCTGTAATTATCCAGTCAAATGCAAAACTAACCTATGACGACTGAAATGTAAGTCGTCTAGGTTCTTTGGAAATTTTTTTGAAACCAAACAAAAACAGACGACTTAACTTTCAGTCGTCTCAGGTTACAGATTTCAAAATCAATTGCAAAAATAACCTTTACGCTGACCAGACGACTTCCAGGTAAGTCCTCTACAGACATACGACTTCCAGGTAAGTTGTCTACAGCCAGACGACTTCCCAAGTAAGTCGTCTGACGAACAGATCTGGAAAAAAACTCGATGTCATACCTTAAATTGGTGAGATAAGTTCCTTAGCATGCATAAGGCTTCTCCAAGCACACAGAATCACAAACGAAAGTAACCCACCCAGAATCGTTAGCTTCTATGACTCTATGAACCATAAAAAATTTAGAATCAAAATCTTGGGTTTTTTTAGCTCATTGTGGAGAGAAAGTGAGAGATATGTTGTGTTTAGTTCACAAGAATGGAAAAAGAAGAAGGGTAAATCGATTTTGGGAGCATTAAGAGCTTCAAATTGGTTGTTCATGGTGGTTGTGGTATTGATGACAATGGCAATCTTGTAATTACTTGAAGATGATGAGAGTGAGAGAGTAAAAATGTCATTTTCGAAAGAAAAAAAGAAAAAAAAATTGATGGCATTTTCGTAAATTATATGAACTTGTGGGGTGAATAGGGCAAAACCAATTTTCAAAAAAAAAGGAGGTTAGTTTTGTGTTTGACTTTAAGTTATAGGTCAATTCTGCAAAAAGCCCTTACTTTTTATTCATGTATGATTTTTAATTAAACTCCACCGAATTATATATATATCTAAGGTCTTTATTAAAGGTATTTTAATCATTACATGTAAATTAAATCATTTGAATAGAATACACCTTCACATTTAAGATTATTCTAGTATTAAATCCCATTAATTAATTATAGATATTTCTTTTAATACAACAAATCCTATAAAAATCTTTCAAGTTCTTACTGATATCAAGATATATCTCCTCAATCTGATATTCTTTTTTTCAATCTCTTATTCTTGCTGACGGTATAAAATGGATGACTACCTACAATTGGCACTATTGTGTAATTGAGGATAGTCGTTGACAACAATTAGAGCCGGGAAAATGATTGATGGACTTCGTGACTTTCGTGCCACAGAAACTGTTGTTGCTACTTTTGTTGAGGGTTTTAAGAGGTTTGATATGTGGCACAAGCACTTGGGACCTCCTAATCCATTTCACATGTTTCGTTTGATGGTGATAATGTGATTCTTGAAAAACAGTGAAATTTGTCTCCAACTTAAGCAAACACATGATTGTTTTCAGTTGAGTATGAAAAATGTTATACTCCTTAAGTGAGTATAAGAGCATGTTCAAGGTTTTGAGTAACATAGAGTCGAAGAGATGTGTGAGTGATCAAGAAGTCTAATAACATAGAGGTTGGAACACCTCACCTCTACTATACTATATGATAATAGATTTTGGAGACTATGTCAGTGAGCCGTAGGGTAGATCATACTGATCAAAGCTAACTCGTATAAGTTTTATACTGCTATGTGCTTCACTTTTAATATTTTCTCAGCTTATATTTCTATTTGCTCTTCTGGCTTTCCATATTGTAAGAGTGTGTTTGTATCATGTTTTTGTTGATTCTAATAGTGACTTTAATCTTGATGCACCAGTAAAAATTCACATTTATCAAATTTGGGAAAACTTCATATAGTTAGAAGGAAAGTAAAAATTTTTGAGAAGATTTTTTTTTTTGTCACGAGAATTTTCTGAGAAGTATAAATATGAATTTTAACAATGAAAATTATTCATTTATACAAGAAATAAACAAACTCTAAAATGCATATTTGCATTAAATGAATTTTCTCTCTAGTTCTTAACATGCTCCATATTTACGTCGTACAGTTTCTCAAACATTTTTCAATTCCAGAAATCGATTATAGTAATTCTCAAACATCCATAAGTGGTATTTTAGGTAAGCTCAAAGATAATTATGGATCCAAGAATAGAGGTTGAGTGTTTTGACGGATCTATGGAAGCTAGGAAACAATTTGCTAATTTCGAGATGAAAATCACTATAATTTGAAATGTGAAGAAGCTTTTAGACGTTTGCTATTTTTGTTTCGGTGTCACTACGAATTGCGAACAGTCACAGAGAGAGCCGGTCCTATATATTTGAAGGCTAGAAGCTAAAATATAAAAAAAATGCGGAAATAAAATGTGTGCAGATAGAGTCTGTTGAACCCAGCACCTCCAACAACTGCCATTAATATCATGACCACTTAGCTAAAGTTTCTTTTGGTAATTTTGTGGCCGCTAAAAGATTTATTACTGTGGCGGCCGGAAGCCCATGCTTCCCTAGCTTATGGCCAGGGCCAGCACTGGTCACAGATCTCAGTTCGTATGTTGTTATTTGTTTTGCTATTAATCACGTGACCAGGTCGTATGCCGTAAGACGCATATTGTTGTCCGTTTTGTCGTTGCACGAGTCACAAATCACATTTTTAAGTCGTTGAGAAAAGTAACGAGTAAAGAGTTTTCTCAAAAAATTGCGATAACGAAAAGAACATTGGTATACGAAATGGATATTATCGATAAGGTTCAATAATTTGGGGAAACAAAATTCGATTAACCAAACTCTTCATATAAATGATTGGAATCCAATTGTTTCTAATAATTTCAAAGAAATTCTAAACTATTAATATAGCTTTTGTTATCCATATCTAGAAAAACATTTCAAAAAAGAGAAGTAAAAAAGAGAGAAGAAAGTAGCAAAAAATTCAGCACCAATAGATTGATCAGACAATGAAAGGTAAAAACCAAAGCTTCTCTTCCTATAAGATCTACTAGGCCATGATCCGCGCGACCGCACGGATGTTTGTTTTCATTTTTATAATTTTATTATATATATATATATATATATAAATTTATGTTATTTTTTTCAATTACAATAATTTTATTGTTTACAGGTTTTTCCATTAAATTAATTGTTTCAAACCGTCACATGTGTTTCAAAATGTCACATGTGTTTGTTGCTTCTTATTATATATTAATCTTATTGAATCTGTGTTTGATTATTAGAAAAACTAATATATGAAAATTTCAACAATTTCAGAAATTATTTTATATTTAAGTTATCAAAAATAAATTTTACATGTAATAAAGTAAGTTTTATTATTTAGTAAGTTTATTTGAATTTTAACACAATTTAAAAATATTCATATTCATATACATTAATCTTTAAGAATTCAGTACTCAATCTGTTTCATAATATACGAAGTTTTGGTTCTTTGCATACATATTAAGAAATTACATTTTATAAACAAAAAAATTTTGAAATATAATTTAAAATTAATTTATTTAATTATAAACAAAAATAGTATAAACACAATTGACTACACAATAGTATAAACACAATTGAAGCTCAATAGTATAAACACAATTGACTCCATATTGTAAGAGTGTGTTTGAAACTTATTAATATTTCTGATTATAGTTAGCAAAGTTTGGGTATTAAAATGAATAGATTTTTAAAAGTAGGTTATAGAGAAGAGACGGCTTACTATGGAGTGGAGTACGAGACTGAAGATTGCTCTTGCATCTGCTAAAGGACTTTCGTATCTTCATGAAGATTGTAATCCTAAGATCATTCACCGTGATGTCAAGGCGGCAAACATAATAATGGATTTCAAGTTTGAAGCTAAGGTATGATCTACTATTTCCGTTCCATAAAAATATTTTTTTTTAGTATTTTCACGCATATTAAAAAAACATATTAAATTACTATAATAAATATATTGTAGTCTACTTGAATTTACGAAAAGTTTCGTAGCCGCCAGAACCTTTGCTCTTAGATCCACCACAGCTCCCTCGGTGGTTTGGCTTCTGCCACCACCGGGGAAGGCTATTCCTCCTCGATCACTTCTTTCAGTGGTGTATCCTTCTTTTCTCTCTAAATTCGTCTATTCTCTCTCCGTATGGCCTCTTTTGCAGCGGTCATTGATGGTCTTCGTGTAGATTTATGATGTTCTACATGGAGTTAGAGCAAGGAAGGTGTGTCTGGAGTGTATATGGTGGTGACAGTGGCGGATTTCCTTGCGTGATGGTTTTGGTGGTATTGGTAGACCTTTGTTGCTGATCTTCCCAATGGTCTTTACAATTAGCTGTTGGGTAGCTTGATTCTTTTGCAATGGAATCTTGTATGGCTTGTCATGTGCGACGGTTTTAGTTCTTTGTTGCCATTCATTTGTGTTTAGGCTTTGCTATGGTAGTTGGTTCGGGTTTTTTTTTTAAAGTTTCGCGTTGAGTCTTATGACTGCTTTGCTTCTCCGATTCGTTAGAGTTCGATGGTGACGCTTCTTGTGCTTGTCATCCATGTTCAGTTTGTCCCTGGTTCTTGTCAGAGGAGTTATGCCTTGCTCCCTGTTACAAGATGGTTTTCACTTAGGGTTTATTGGAGACACAACAATACCTAGATGTATGTTGGGCTGTCATTGATATGAATAGATAGGAATTCATCATTTGGAGTTGGACTTTGAATCATGTTGGGTTCTTCTCAAACCACTATTGTGGATAAAAACAGAGCTTGCAGTACTCATGGTTTTAACTCATAAATTTTCATTAATCCCTCAAGTTCAGATTAATGCTTTGGTCTTTATCCTCCTTCCCCGTCGTCATCCTTAAGGCTAAGTCTCTCATCTGAGCTTCTACTTTCATATCTATTGGCTCAGTTCTTTATTGCGATCAGAAGCAGAGGTGGCTGTCCTGTAAGTTGATTGGATCGTGGAGTATTGATCCTCCTTCTACTGATGGCTAAGAAGACACTCATTATTTCTTCTTTTCCTTGTTGGGCTTAGTAATTGTGGCAATCGAATGATTTTTTTTTTTTGACAAAAAAAAATATATTGTGTTTTTGTAGTTATCAGTTTTTAATAATTTTTAATCAATAATAATTTTAAAAGTCAATTAATTTTCAATTTGTAAACTCTTTATAAAAACACAAAAAAATCTATTTTTGTGAAGAATTTTTTTTTCTAAAACATCTATTTAACGGGAGTGAGGGAGTATATGTTTGCGAAGTGTTTTGGTCTGTTTGGTTACAAAGCTATGTTCTGTGTCTTTCAGGTTGCTGACTTTGGTCTTGCGAAGATTGATTCTGAAACAAACACTCATGTATCTACGCGTGTGATGGGAACCTTTGGGTATTTGGCTCCTGAATACGCGCAAGCGGAAAGCTTAATGAGAAGTCTGACGTTTTCTCGTTTGGTGTTGTGCTTTTGGAGCTCATAACAGGGCGACGACCTGTTGATCCAAACAATGCCTATGTTGATGACAGCTTAGTTGACTGGGCACTACCGTTGCTTAACAGAGCATCTGAGGAAGGGGAGTTTGAAGGTTTGGCTGATAAGAAGATGAATAACGAGTATGACATAGAGGAGATGGCTCGCATGGTTGCTTGTGCTGCGGCTTGTGTTCGCCATTCAGCTCGCCGCAGACCTCGCATGAGTCAGGTAACTTACTTCTCAAGTCTGGTTTTTAAATAGTCTGAAGAATATATATGTTATTATGTTAATAATGCTAATGGAGTGAATGGTGAGCAGATTGTGCGTGGATTAGAAGGAAAGGTATCACTGTCAGATCTTAACGAAGGGATAAGACCGGGTGACAGCAATAAATACAGCTCATATGGAGAAAGCACTGATTATGACTCGAGGCAGTACAATGATGAGATGAAGAAGGTTAGGAAAATGGCACTTGGAACTCAAGGGTACAACACGACCGGGGAGTACAGTAATTCAGCCAGTGACTATGGACTGTGCCCGTCTGGTTCGAGCAGTGAGGGGCAAACCACCCGTGAAATGGAGATGGGAAAAATTAAAAGAACCGCTCAAGGTAATAGTGGACCCTCCTTTAAACCATAGAGGATTTCTGTATATAGTTTTTAACTGTAATTGAAGTTGCCTTTTTCTAATTGAACAACAACGGTATAAGTATCATACGTTTCAAATTGTTTTTCTTTTACTTGGAACGTATGATACTTGAACCACAAGAGTCTATGTTCTCAATTTTTTATTAGCTCTTTTGAACCAGATAAAATAGTACTCTTCCAACATATCATAGCGAGCATGACATAGACTTTTGATCCAAAAATCTGACTTTCGATAATAGTGATTATTTAATCCTTGTGAGTCAGAAAATGGACAATAGTGCTGTTCGTTTCGATAATAGTGCTGTTCGTTTCCGGAACGCAGCGCGTCAACGACGAACTTTCAAAATGTAAAAGAAATTTTAACGACAGCTCAACAACCAATTAAATTAGAGAGTTAGAAAAGGCAATCATTGGACGCTGCGTCAAGTCTCGTATGAGGTGGGAGACGCTGTTATTTGCAGCGGCAATATAAATACAGAAAAGAGGAGCAATGGAAGTCGCCGGCGGCAACTACACAACAACACACCGTTAAAATTTCTCTCACCTGTTTGTTAATTATTGGTCGCCGCCGCTGACGCTGCGTCAGAGAAACGAACAGCACTAATAAATATTATCAAGGAAATGATACTGGGAACATTGTTCCTAGCTCAAAGTCAGCATTTTCAAAACATCAAAACCAATTCCTAAACTATTTAATTAACTGTTAAATATCTGATTAATCCGGTAGATCATACATAGAATATGGATTTTCTTAATGCATACATACAAAAATAGTGCTCTCCATTACCCAAAATATAAAACAGAGTGGTATTAGAGCAGGAACGCAAAGCACAACTTTGCCTCTAAGCACAACTTACTTGTGTTTTCATGGAGCAAACACAGAGTGGAATTAGATAACTTGTTCCCTAGAAGTTCATTGCCTCTTTTTTTTAGCTTTTCATTGATTTAAACAGAAGAGATGTAGAAGCACTTGAATCGATCTCTACTCACCGATCAAATGATCGCACTTGTGTATACTACTCTCACTGATCTAACTCTCTCGACTCTCGTTTGTTTTGTAGATCGCGACTCTACTCTCGCATGAAAGAAGAAAAGAAGAAAGGAAACGAAATCAAAGACACAAAGCAAGTTTTAGAGTTCCCCAGACTTTGGGTACATCTCCTTCAGGATTGGTACCTGGAATTCACTATCACTCTGATTCTCTGAGATTACAAGAGCTCTACCGATAACAACAATGGCGATCTTTATATCCGAAGAAGATAAGGCCGTTAGGTTGTTACGCGGGAGTGATCCTCTGCGACGCAGGCTTTCATTTACTCTTCCTTTTGGGCCTTTCATTCAATCACCGAGGCCCAAGTGTGACCCAAGACTGTTCAGTCTTCTTGCCAATCTCACAAGAGAGAACATGAAATAAGATGTGGGATCATGGATCCCTAGCAATAAGGAAACACAAACAAACGTGAAAAGATCATGAGTTACTTTGTCCTACTTTCTAGGGAAGAGAGTAATCTCAATTATTTGATGACTAAGAAATATTAAACTTAGAGCATTGGTAGTATTGGTTTGTGTTGGTTAAACACATCATAGACTCATCTGATCTAATCAGTGACAAGTTGGAGCTTGAATGTGCTATATGTTAAAGCCATGATTCAAATTGATTGACTATGGATACTCTTCTGCTAGCCTTGAAGAACCCATGGATGATTTAAAATGGGATAACAGTTAATTAATTTGTATAGATCTCACAGGAGGTGCTTGTTGATGTCCAATTTTGGTCTTTGGTATAAATTACTTGACGAGTTCACATTTTACTTTTGTTTCATTTCCTGGTAATCTAACCGTGAGATCATCAACACTAAGAGAAAACAAATAACGTCCTATGAGAACAAGCAAGAATAACAAATACTTCAAGCAGAAAACTCATACATAGTAGTTTAAGTTACGAAAATACAAAAAGTAATTTTAAAGATGGATCATGCAAGAATAACAAATACTTCACTTGTCTTTTAAGTATGACAACATGCTGATGAAATGGATCATCCAAGAAATATAGACACGTTACTTGTGTTTAAGTATGCATCACGAACTCACATGGTCATAAATGATTTAACAAGAACCAAACCTGGCTCGAGTTTGATATTTTTTTTCGTTTTTTTGGCTAATTTAAAGTCAAAAAGAATTCAGAAACTACAAACTTTCCAGCTTTGTTAGGTTTAGTATTCAACAAAACATAAAGGTAGTATAACAACATGCATGAAAATCAAGCAAATAGCAACCCTCTTTTCTACCTACCTTCTTCCTCTTACTCTGGAACCGGAACCAGATTTGGAACAAATACATAACAAAGCTTGGGAACGTCACACATATCCCAACGTCTATGTCGTCCTGTCTCAACTAGTTTCTTGACCTCACCCCCACCTATTTCGTAAAGGTTGACGTAAATATTTTCATCTTGGTGATCTTCTTTCTCATACCATAACATGATCCTATTGGTCTTGTGGATGAAGTATGTTGGAAAATTGGAAGTGGATAATATCGAGAGACATGGGGGAAACACATTAAAATACTTGCTCCGAGTAACAATCTCATAAGTCACATTAAAATACTTTCTCCACGAAACAATCTCATCAGTCACCTTGTTTGTAACCCACACCTGAATCATCGTCTCATCTTTATGTTCAGATAACAAAGAAAGCCTATCTTCTCCGAAACCTGATAGGAATGGCGAATGCCAATCACCATTTACAAAGGGAACACAACATGTCTCTTTGAATACCTCTGTGGAGAAATCAAAACATTGGATGAAGATTTCAATTCGGAGTTATCGTTGTCCCTACCAGCATACCAATACATGTTTCCATTAATAGATACGTGACAAGTATACTATACCAATAATTTATGGTTACGACAAAGTTAACGTCCAAATCCCCGAAGAAGAAAACGTATAAACCTTCTTTGACAAATACTTTTTCGAAATAGATTCTTCTTTACGAAAAGCTTTGCGGAAGAAACGCGAGTCATCGGACAAGAGCTCGAAGAAGGTCGCTACGCAGCAACCGAACGCATTTTCCGCTTCGAGTCGGAAGACGGCCCAAAGGGACTTAAGACATGACTCGAGGCCCAACTTACGATTTCTTAACCAACAGCCCGTAAGCCGCATGATGGTTTACACTTGGTTCGCAAGGAAAGATAAATGTCAAGTTTCCGCGGATAAATACGAAATTTTGAAGATAATTACGAAAATC
>NC_027750.1:30964327-30964682 GCF_000695525.1 Brassica oleracea var. oleracea
GGCTTAAGGGCAGAAGGGGAAAAGCGTAAACCGACCTTGGAGCCAGTATATAAGGAGTCCTAGGCGAGAGGCATGAGAAAAAGACTTTTCTCAGAGCAAACTTAGCACTTAGGGCAATTAGGCAACTTTCCGTTTTTGTTATTCGAGTTACAACTCAATTAGGTTTAGTCGTCTTAGGGTTGTTAGAACTAGGAATCTCGCCGACAGCTCTCGAGCCCAGGCTTATACCTTGTTGTAAACGCTCATACGCAAATTCAGAATAAGACTTCTCTTTACTCTCTTTTTGCGATTTCATATAATTTATCGTAGTTATCTCGTGTTCTGATTGCTTAGCGTGTGGTATTAGCAGATATCC
>NC_027750.1:30964810-30966880 GCF_000695525.1 Brassica oleracea var. oleracea
ACTCAACGATCAGGAACGATATGCAAGACTCAACGTGCGCGAACGTCACCTCGTTCAAGGGGGGAGGAATGGTCGATCGAGCCAAACCTCAAAACTATCTCCTTGTTATCAAACTGATGATCCGAGATATCGACATCGCTAGGGTGCTAATCGACACCGGAAGTTCGGCCGATATCATCATCAAAGATACTCTCGAGAAAATGGGGATCGATCAATCCAAAATCGTGAAATACCCTAGCCCATTTCTGGGACTTTCGGGAGAAACGACCATGGCCTAAGGGTCGATTAATCTCGCAGTCAAAGCCAGAACCGTGACAAGAGTCACAGAGTTTCTAGTCGTTGACCGTCCTTCATCTTACAACGTTATCATGGGAACGCCATGGTTGAACACCATGCGTGCCATCCCATCAACCTACCATCTTTGCCTCAAGTTTCCGAGCCCTAACGGAATCGAGGTAATATGGGGAAACCCAAGAGTATCACAGGTGTGTTACGCCGCAGAACAAAAACGAAAAAGACCAGACCTCGAGACCACTCCTAGAAAAACGGAGAAAAAGGTCTCCGACCAGGGTTCGCGAAGTCAAGATTCTGCTGAACTCTTCTGGCAGTCTCGTAACATCACGGCCCTAGAGGAAAAACGCGAACCAACTTGCGAACCTGTGGTCACAGTCTGTCTCGACGAAACATCTCCGGAATGATGCATTGAGATCGGAGCCAATCTCCGCGAGCCTTTGAGGACAGAGCTCGTAACCTGTCTAAAAAAAACCTCAATACTTTCGCATGGGCCACGGAAGATATTCCAGGGATTGACATTAACATAACGTGTCACGAATTAAATATCTATCCGACTTTCAAACCCGTCAAACAAAAAAGGCGAAAACTAGGACCTGAACGAGCTTCCGCGGTCAACGACGAGGTAAAAAAATTGCTTAAAGTCGGGACAATAACGGAAGTGAGGTATCCAGACTGGCTCGCTAACCCTGTGGTAGTCAGAAAGAAAAACGAAAAATGATGAGTTTGCGTGGATTATCGACGACATGCTCGTCAAATCCCTCCGAGCAAAGGATCACGTATCACATCTCGAGGAATGTTTCGCGCAGTTAAATTACCACAACATGAAGCTCAACCCGACAAAGTGCAGGTTTTCCGTGGCATTAGGGGAATTCCTCGGCTACCTAGTCACATTCCGCGGTATTGAAGCTAATCCAAAACAGATCAACGCACTGATCGAGATGGCTTCACCAAAGAATAAGCGGGAAGTCCAAAGGCTGACCGGTAGAGTCACGGCACTTAACCGGTTTATTTCACGATCGACAGACAAGTGCCTGCCCTTCTACGATGTCTTACGGGGAAATAAAAAATTTGAATGGTCAGAAGAATGCTAAAACGCTTCCAACAGCTGAAGCGGTATTTAGCTTCCCCTCCAATCCTCGCAAAACCCGTGGAGGGGGAACCTTTGTTCTTGTATATCGCTGTATCGGCAACAGCTGTGAGCGGCGTGCGGATCAGGAAAGAACGCGGCGAACAGAAATCTATTTTCTATATAAGCAAAACCTTGCTAGATGCCGAATCTAGATACCCGCTAATGGAAAAATTAGCATGCGCGGTCGTAACATCGGCCCGAAAACTAAGAACATATTTCCAATCCCACACAATCGTCGTCCTCACAACTTTTCGCCTACGAACGATCCTGCATAGCCCGAGTCAATCGGGCCGGTTAGCTGTTGGGGTCGAAAACGGTTACCACGAAGTTAACGTCTAAATCTCCGAAGAAAAAAAAAACGTAGAAAACTTCTTCGACAAATACGTTTTCAAAATAGATTCTTCTTTACGAAAAGCTTTGCGGAGGAAACGCGAGTCATCGGACAAGAGCCCGAAAAGGATCGTTACGCAGTGACTGAACACGTGCTCCGCTCGGTCACTACGTAGCGACCGAGTTCGAGCCAAGGCTCAGTCGCTACATAGCGACCGAACGTCCATTCCGCTCTGTCGCTACGTAGCGACAGAGCTCTTCCGAAACGTCGATACGACACAGCGACTGAGCCTTGGCTCGAACTCGGTCGCTACGTA
>NC_027750.1:30967048-30967721 GCF_000695525.1 Brassica oleracea var. oleracea
CAACAGCCCGTAAGCCACATGACGGTTTACGCTTGGTTCACAAGGAAAGATAAATGTCAAGTTTCCGCGGATAAATACGAAATTTTGAAGATAATTACGAATATCGGAGAAAAATGGAATAACTTAATTTTTATGCTATGGCGGCTTAATATGCGTCGCTCCTTTTTAAGACAAAATCGCAAAACAATCGCACTTCAGCACCAAAAATATACGTATAGTCTTCGAAATAACTGCGAGACGTCGCCAAGTTAAAAATCGAGATGATACGAACAAATTATCCGAACGCGACCACTACAAATCTTACACTCCGTTCGTCGATTGGCCCCGACGAACACATCAGCCGTCTTAAACAAACGCAACTTGATCACTCTTTTGATCTTCAAACGTCCAACACAAGGACGAAAGCGCGCTACAAAAAAAATCTGAAATTTTGGTCTAGCACTTCCAGTTGGCTTAAAAATTGTCTCTGGAAAGATGCTCAATTCGTACCATACAAGTCGTATAAGCCGAGAACCTATCGCGGACTTTAAATCGGTACGAATCAGGTAGAAATCGCAACAGGAAAACCGATAGCCAGCTAGTCACCGTACAAACCTTAAAACCGAGAGTAAACCTTGGTCTTGCCCTAAACCCATCGCATTGGTCTCAGACATCTCAAAGACATGATATCTAA
>NC_027750.1:30968515-30969508 GCF_000695525.1 Brassica oleracea var. oleracea
TTCTCCGCTTTAAAGCGATAGATCATGGCCTCTTTATGGCTCGCCTCAATGGCCGATCCAAGCAAGTTCAAAACCTATAAAACCGATTGACATGTTATAAGCAAAAAATAATAATAACGATCGTCAAAATTCTTAAAGTTTATACCCCGTTAATGATACGAGATCCTTCCGCGACGACTTTTGGCCTCCACGACTCGCTCGTGGCCGGAGGAGCATCAAAGCCCGACGGAAGACCAGCAAAGAAATCATCAAAGTCCAGAATACGGACCTCGCTCATACTGCTTCCATCGCCGAAAGCAAGGTTCGGATCCCATCCCGGAAGCATGCAATCGTCCACCGAAAACTCCAGGTCACCGGGATCAATATCTTTCCCCTTTGAAGAGTTCAGCCCCGTCGCAATCATGGGAGCGGCGTTGGGACCTTGGTCTTCAGGTTCGGAATCACTCCTTGTTTCTCCGCCTAAAGCAGGACTAGGATGCACAAACCTCAGCGCCTTACGAACTCTCTTCAGCGTAAAGGAAGTCCAGAAAAAGGATCGTTCCTAAGCAGATCCTTCATCGCAATAATGTCCTCAGGAAACGGAGCAAGAGGGTTGATAAAGGGACGATCGTTCGGCAACCTCCGAAACAGTGGGAGACAACTCTCCTCAACGGACGCTGCGTCTACACGAACGAAGAAGAAAAACTTCCTCCACGAGTTGAAGTTAGAATTAAACCCCTTTACCACTGACATGAAGTTCCGAGGAACCAGACTGTACGTGTCCGTGTCCCTGATGATCTGTAATCGAAGAAGCGCTTCGAAGTGATCGACGGTGAGAAAGAGACCATGCTCGTAGCTCAGGACCAGGATCCCTATGAGGTGTTGGATGCCAAGAGGATTCAGTTGGATTATCGCCAACACAAAAGGACCCAACACACGGACGATGATCTCGGGGATCGAAAACCATAAACGACAACGCACTACGAATGCCTCGTAACAAGTAAAGAAGCCCTC
>NC_027750.1:30969559-30970104 GCF_000695525.1 Brassica oleracea var. oleracea
CCTGAATTCCACCGCATCCGAAATATGGTAGAACGACCGCATGACCTCGAGCAATTCACTAGTACTCCTACTCGGCGTACCTGCCTCCACCGGGCGATGGTTCATGACCGGGAATGATTTTTCTTTTTGGAGGCGTGATCGAACCGTAACACGCCACCCACCATGCCTCATTCTCGGCTGGGTCTACCGAATGAGGAACGAATTCCATCTTCGGCACTCGAAGCTCTTCAGAAACGTTTGCGGGCAAGAGCCCGAAAAGGATCGTTACGCAGCGACCGAACACGTGCTCCGCTTGGTCGCTACGTAGCGACCGAGTTCGAGCTAAGGCTCAGTCGCTACGTAGCGACCGAACGTCCATTCCGCTCGGTCGCTACGCGGCGGCCAAGCGCTCGCTCGGTCGCTACGTATCGACCGAGCTCTTCCGAAACGTCGATACGACATTAGTCCATGCGTTCTCGTCTACCCTTCGATGCTATCTCCCGAAGACCATAGCGAACCCATTTCACGATTCCCCGCCATTCTAAGTTATCGATCAAACTTTACCG
>NC_027750.1:30970112-30970391 GCF_000695525.1 Brassica oleracea var. oleracea
GTAAAAACCGCGGAAAGTTCGTTCTTTATCGAAAGAAGCCGTAATAAACGCTTCGAGTCGGTAGACGGCCCAAAGGGACCTAAGACATGACTCGAGACCCAACTTACAATTTCTTAACCAACAGCCCGTAAGCCGCATGAAAGTTTACGCTTGGTTCGCAAGGAAAGATAAATGTCAAGTTTCCGCGGATAAATACGAAATTTTGAAGATAATTACGAAGATCGGAAAAAAAAATGGAATAACTCCATTTTTATGCTATGGCGGCTTAAGTGCAAAAGT
>NC_027750.1:30970457-30973132 GCF_000695525.1 Brassica oleracea var. oleracea
TTTCCGTTTTTGTTATTCGAGCTGCGACTCAATTAGGTTTTTGCCGTTTTAGGGTTTTAGAACTAGGAATCTCGCCGACCGCTCTCGTAGCCCAGGCACTTACCTTATTGTAAACGCTCAAACGCAGATTCGGAATAAGAACTATCTTGCTCTCTTTTTCGATTTCTTATTTTATTACTGTTCTCGTTTCGTGTTCTGATTGCTTGGCGTGTGGTATTAGCAGATATCCGGGACCTCTGGGAAATTAGGGTTTTCCTAGTTTCCTTATTTAAACGGAGATCGACAGTGCGAATTTTGGTTCCCACATTAGCCAAATGGGCCGTCAAACTGAGCGAGTACGATATCGAGTACCGACCAAGAACAAGCGCAAAGTCACAAGTGCTTGCGGACTTCTTGGTCGAATTACCGACAGAGACCATAACCAACGAGGAACCAAATTCCACTTGGCTCCTTCACGTCGATGGATCCTCGTCCGAACAGGGATCAAGCATCGGAATTCGCCTCACATCTCCAACGAGCGAGATCTTAGAGCAATCATTTAGACTGGAATTCCACGCCTCAAACAACGATGCCGAATACGAAGCACTCGTCGCAGGACTGAGTTTGGCTCACGGCTTGAAGATACGAAACATCCACGCTTACTGCAACGCCCAGTTAGTGGCAAGTCAGTACAGCGGAGAGTATGAAGCCAGGGACGAACGGATGGACGCGTACCTCAAACTGGTCCGAAAACTAGCTCAAAAGTTTGACTGGTTTACCCTTACGTGAATTCCTCGTTCCGAAAACGTCAAGGCAGATGCTCTTGCGGCCTTAGCATCAAGTTCTGATCCAGGACTTAAAAGGGTAATCCCAGTCGAGTTCTTCGAACATCCGAGCGTCGGGCCACCAATCGTCGTCAACCTCATAGAAGGTCAAGATGACGAAGAAGAAGGAGTTACAATACGACCACAATCAGAGAAATCCGATTACGGCTGCGATACCTCATGGCTGCAGAAAATTCGAGACTACATTATCGACTGACGCTTGCCCACCGAGAAATGGGTAGCCCGCAAAGTCTGAATGCAGGCTGCGCGCTACGTAACAGTAGACGGCGAAATTTACAAATGGAGATTCTCCGGACCA
Organism: Brassica oleracea var. oleracea; assembly: GCF_000695525.1. Lineage (NCBI taxonomy): Eukaryota > Viridiplantae > Streptophyta > Magnoliopsida > Brassicales > Brassicaceae > Brassica > Brassica oleracea. Next base: position 30,971,580 of record NC_027750.1, read on the forward strand.
CTCATGACGTGCCTGGAAGGGGAAGAAGCGAAAAAATTGATGGAAGAAGTACATTCTGGGTCCTGCGGCAATCATTCCGGCGGAAGATCACTGGCAGGGAAAATCAAGCGCCATGGATACTTCTGGCCAACGATGACCGGAGATTGCGAGAAGTTCGCACGAAAATGCAAAAAATGCCAGAGGCATGCTCCAACCATCCGACAACCAGCCGAAGTTCTCTCCTCCATCACATCGCCCTATCCTTTTATGCGCTGGGCCATTGACATCGTCGGTCCCCTTCATAATTCAAAGCAAAAGCGTTTCCTTTTAGTCCTCACCGATTTCTTTTCAAAATGGGTAGAGGCAGATTCGTACGCAAGTATAAAAGATGTCGAAGTCAAAAGTTTCGTATGGAGAAACATCATCTGTAGGCATGGAGTTCCTTACGAAATTGTAACCGATAACGGATCTCAGTTTATCTCCACCCGGTTCGAGGCGTTCTGCGAAAACTGCAAGATACGACTTAACAAGTCGACGCCCAGGTATCCGCAGTGTAACGGACAAGCTGAAACGATTAATAAAACCATTCTCGACGGACTGAAGAAACGCTTGGAGGCCAAAAAAGGCAGGTGGGCCGACGAACTCGAGGGAGTCCTCTGGTCCCACCGTACCACCCTGAGGCGAGCAACAGGAGAAACCCCTTTCGCTCTGGTGTACGGAACGGAATGCATGATTCCCGCAGAAGTAGAGTTCCCCGGTGTTCGAAGAAGATTACTTCCCGAACGAGAAGAGCTCAACAACGCAATGCTCCTCGACGATCTCGATCTCACTAACGAGTGCCGAGATCGAGCGCTCATCCGAATCCACAATTACTACAATTCCAACGTACGGAATCGCAGATTTAATCAGGGAGATCTAGTCCTTCGCAAAGTCTTCCAAAACACCGCTGAACGAAACGCGGGAAAACTCGGAGCAAACTGAGAAGGACCCTATAAAATCGAAAAAGTCATCCGACCGGGCTCCTACGAAAGAGCCAACATGCAAGGCATAAAAGTTTCAAGGACCTGGAACGCGATGCATCTCAAAAAATACTATCACTAACCAACTCACAATCACCGAACTACGAGACGGCTTGATCTCCATAAGGAGTACGTAGGCAGTTTGTCGAAAGGAAAATTCAGCTGTCCCCCCTTATCAAAAAGGGGGGGGAGTGGATACGTATACTCGTATACTCAAACTCGAAAACATCCGACCACGCCTTCGATGTTTCCGACATATCTTAACTAAGCAAATTATCTTTTATCCGCGAAATATTTTTGATATTCGAAAATAAATCAGCCGTTAGGTAGAAATAGCCATTGGCATCGCGAGACGGCGCGAGAGATGCCTCGAGGGTTACTTCTTCCGAACGACGAAAACGGACACTCCGTCAAAAAATGATGAACATTTTAACACATATCTTGCGCAAAAACTCTAAACGACGGCATCTGCCGCCAAGTTTGGTGCTGATCACATCGAACTCTTGAACGTCCTAAACAGACATAGCCATCTCACGAAGATGACTCTCGTACATC
>NC_027750.1:30973477-30974278 GCF_000695525.1 Brassica oleracea var. oleracea
CCGTCTTCCCGAGGTCCCTCTCGAGCTCCCCTATCGCGACCTCAAGTTTCGACACTTTCACGGAGGGAGAATCCTTGACAGCCGTCAGCATGGCCTCGGTTTCAGACCATCTACCCTGCAACTCCAACAACTCCCTGGCAAGACGACTGGTCTCAGAACCGCACTCGTTGATCATCCCGTCGATCAACGACATGAACTGCGAAACGAGAAGAAAGTTAGGGATTCTTTGTCTTTTAGAAAAATATGTAACAATCAAGAAAGTAAGTGAGCGACAAACCTTTCCGCGAAGCCCAGACGCTATGCTCGAGTCTCCTTGCTGCGAAGATTCCCCGTCACCGCCCTTGGTAAACTTCCTCTTCCGGCCCTTAGGCTGAGCAACCGGGACAACACTAGGAGCGCGCAGCGCAAGAACGATCTCCTTCCTGGCCGGGGAAGGCGGCATAGAGTCAGCAGCCCTCTCCTTATCTTCGACGAGAATCGGAGTCGTGGACGATCCAGCTGGTAAAGCCGAAGCATCCGGAACGACCGAGCATGCGAGAGTTCCCGTATCTCGCGGAGTTACACCCTCGGTCCCATGACCCAGAGCAACGGCCAGTGCAGAAGAGAATGGTAACTCGGCGCCGGCTCGAACCTGTTCTTTCTCGGCTTGGCGATGAACTAATTTCTCTCGAAAGGAGAGATGATCGGCAACGCAAGCCGGCGCTTCGACCGGAGAAGTCGGAATCGGCGCCGGAGAGGTAGCCTCGCCCATCTCCACATCGGAACTTCGCTTGTCACCATGGGAAGAAGACATGTTAAAAA
>NC_027750.1:30974935-30985633 GCF_000695525.1 Brassica oleracea var. oleracea
CAACTTACGATTTCTTAACCAACAGCCCGTAAGCCGCATGACGGTTTACGCTTGGTTCGCAAGGAAAGATAAATGTCAAGTTTCCGCGGATAAATACGAAATTTTGTAGATAATTACGAAGATCGGAAAAAATGAAATATCTCCATTTTTATGCTATGACGGCTTAAGGGCAGAAGGGGAAAAGCGTAAACCGATCTTGGAGCCAGTATATAAAGAGTCCTAGGCGAGAGGCATGAGGAAAAGACTTTTCTCAGAGCAAACTTAGCACTTAGGGCAATTAGGCAACTTTCCGTTTTTGTTATTCGAGCTGCGACTCAATTAGGTTTAGTCGTCTTGGGGTTGTTAAAACTAGGAATCTCGCCGACAGCTCTCGAGTCCAGGCTTATACCTTGTTGTAAGCGCTCATACGCAAATTCAGAACAAGACTTCTCTTTGCTCTCTTTTTACGATTTCATATAATTTATCGTTGTTATCTCGTGTTCTGATTGCTTAGCGTGTGGTATTAGCAGATATCCGGGACCTCTGGAAAACTATGGTTCTCTTACTTTCCTAATTTAAACGGAAATCGATAGTGCGAATTTCGGTTCCCACAAAAATATGCACACGAATAATCAACACGTCTCCAGAGTTGAGACTTGAACTCATATATCTCAACGACTTCATATTCTAATTCCTTTTTAAACCTCAATATCTTGTAATTGTCACGCGATACATTGTCGTATCCAAAACCGTAGATACCACCAGGCGGGCCTGTGTAAGAACTCTAGAGTTCGATCCATTTGACTCGGCTCAGAAACGGATTCCAAACTACAAGATTGTTGTCTCTGTTATCAAATCGGCATAGCAATAATCCGTCGCAGTGAATCATTAAATCAATATCGTCTGGACCTTGTAGACTTGAAAGGTCTGGGGTCTCAAGATTGATGACTTGAAACGACTTATGATCTTGGACTCGGATGAATCCTTCCCGAGAGAGATCCAAGTGTTTGTAGATGAATCTCTTGTCGATTAAAAGAGCACACCATTGTTTGCAAGTGGACTTGAATCGTACCAAAGATGCCACCGGGAGTCTGTAAAGTATGTTTTCTACCAAGTCAAAAGGCAGCAACGACCAGGAAGTGTTTGACGAAGCCATGGAGAAAATCAGAAAATTAGGTTACAAAAAGGTCAAATTTTATTTTTCTTTAAAAAAAAGGTCACCTTTTATATGTTTTAAGAAGTGTTATTCAGTCATTACCTTTATATATTTTATTCTATAAATTTTACTACCTATCAAATTTTAAAAAAAAAACTAATTTCATGTTTGTTTAAATTATAAATGTGTACAATATATTTTATATTTTAAAGAAATACTTAAAATCTAATTAAATAGCACCAGATTTCAGAACTCAAAATTTATGAGGCTTGATTTACAAATATGCATTAAAAAGGTATAATATTTGAATGTTAACTGAATAACAGTAGATTTTAAGATTTATGATGAATGATTTTCAAATTCAATAATATTAGATTTTCAAAACATAATTTAGAATCATTAATTGAATAACATCAAATTATTGTTGGATTGAAACATTTCAAAGATTCATCATTGAATAACACCCCTATAACATAAACTCAAATCAGATGTCAAAAAAAAAAAAAACATAAACTCAAATCTATACTATTATTTGCGAACTGATTTTTCGCAATGGAGCCTTCACATTAAAAGTTAGAGTGGCTAACATCGTTTATACCTTTAATTAATATATATATATATATTATATAATTAAAAATGAATTTATATTAATAATATCATAAAAAGAAGATAATTTTTATATATTGTGTTGTTGTCTTAATGAATTTATATATATATTTCTCTATTATATAATTAAAAAATAATTTTATATTAATAATATCATATTTTTTTAAAAAATAAGATAATTCTTATATATTGTGTTGTTATCTTGAAAAAATATTTTTTATCATAAATTTTGAAATTAAGATATACAACAGTTTATAATCAAATATTAATCAAGTAAAAACATTTGCATAAAGATATTTTTAAAAAAAATTTTAATATTTGAATGTTTTTAATGAATTTTTTTAGAGAAATAGCCTTAGATAATCATTTACCAACTTTTTCTTTCCATTCTAGACTTCAATGCCCAAAATCACAAAAAAATTCATTTAATATGGGCATTTACCATTTTACCCATTTCTTTCTCTAATTACATTTTTTTCTGAAAATTGAAATCGCGAAATTGACGACGACAGCTTGCCTCATCTCCGGCGTCGATCATCTCAGCCGTCATTATCTCCGGCATCGATCATCTCTGTCGTCATTATCTCCGACGTCAATCATCTCGTCTGTTATCATCTCCGGCGCTGCTCCTCTCCATCGCCATCATCACCACTTTAATCATCTCCGCCTTCACTCCGTAATCGAGCTAAGCGTGTTTGCTATTTGTGTGAAAAGTCCATTCTGGAAATGTCTCTCAAACTAGTAGACTACGAGTCCCTCAACGAAGACGTGAAGAAATGTCAGTATGCAATCAGAGGTTCTCTCTTGATCAGGAAGCTTCTTCCGTTTCTGGGTTTTCCGAAGTCAAAAGGGTGTTGTTATCTTCACAGTTACAAGTCTATTCTCTGTAATTTTCATCATTTTCTCTCATTGTTTATATCACTGCTTTTCTCGTGACCACATGTAAGCAAATTGGTTTGGTTTGCTAGAAGGATCCTTAAAGTGGTGTTGTTAAAGTGCAAATTTTTCAATACTACACTCTCTAAACCTGTTTTGAAATTAGAAAATTTAGTAGATTCATTGTTGGGTTTATGGATATCGAAGCATATTCAGGTGAGAATTGGGTCAATGTCGGTTTCGTCCTGATTCCGGTGAGCAAGAGTTCCGATCAGTTCTTGGTCCTACCGGAAACAAGTTGCAGAGGAAACTACCCGAGTTGAAACTGAAGAAGAAGAAGAAGAAGAAGAAGAAGAAGAAGAAGAAGAAGAAGAAGAAGTAGAAGAAGAAGAAGAATATGAAGTCAAAATATGAGAAAACAAAGAAGCTAGATACTCCGGCTTCACCAACTACAACACTTAAGCAAAGAAAAACCCAAAAAAATGAAGAAGCGTTTTGTTGCTCAAGCTCGCTCTCAAGGAATAATAGTGAGTAGAACTGTTGATGCAGGAGCTTCTTTATTGGTTAAGACATAGGGTTAATGGTAGGTAAGGGCAATGGTGATCATTAACCCCAGAAATCCGACTAGTCAGTGTCTCAGTGAAGCTAACTTAAGAGAGATATTGCGATTCTATTGTGACGAGAGATTGTTTTTTTAGAGACGAAGTGTATTAGCAGAACATATACAAAGATGAGAGATCCTCATCAGCTCTAAGAAAGTAATCATTTTCCTTTGTGATCATTATTACTCTATGGAACACATATGAGATCAATACTTTGTCTTTAAAATATTTTGATGGATATCTTAGATAACATATATGCCTTATAATAGTATCACATTAAGATTTTCTTAATAAAATATCTGAAAATGCTTCAAGACAGTTGAAACTTCTGATACTCTCAAAACTTCATTGATGTTTCTACACTAACTTATGTAGTTTTATACATGTTTAAACTTTGCTAGATAGAAATACACTAATATATATTTCTGGAAGCCCATTCAAAAATTTACAAATGCTTTCCAACATCTATAACATTTTTTTTTTTTGGTTTTGTGAAGTCATCCAGAATATGTAAAATTCTTTCTTGTAGGAGTTTGTTGTGGATAAGAACAGAACTGCGTCGTTTATTAATTTAGAAGAAGATTTTCAATATGAAGATCTGCTGAAGATGGTTTCTAAAGATTTTTTTATTCAAGTGGAAGACATAACCTTGAGCTATGAGATTTCTTTGGAGTTGAAAAGCACAATTGAAGATGTTCCCCCAATCTCCTTTGAAAACACTCGCCAACTAAGAAGATTCATCGGCAAGATTAGAGTATTTGAAGGAATATGTCGGTTGTGTATAAAGGTTTGTTGTTTATATCAACAAATATCAATAAAGCACTATTCTAGATAGCTTTCCTAATTATGTACTCAACCTTTCAAAAAAACCTTGAATCCTGCAGGTTCTTCATGATTCAGCTAGCTATAACAAGCAAACTAGATATACATGTGCTTCTCCAGTTTCTTCGAATTTTATTACAAATTTTGGTTCTACTGTGCAGAGAGAACAACATGTACATTGTTTCAAATCTCTTTCTGTGTTTGTATGATTTTCTTCTTTCTTATACTAATTATGATAGCCTTCCTAATCTTGTACTAATTCTTCCTAAACAACTTGAATTTTGCGACTCTTCCTTGTCAAGGTATCTCTGCAGTTCCTCTTAATCTTATTCCAGATTTTAGTCGTGTCCATATTGGACTTTCACCAACCATGAGAGAAGATGGCGCTATTAAGGTGAATATCTATTTTAAGAGCAAGGGAGAATTAATGTCGAGAATGAATAAATGGTCTTTAGAGTAGAAGTTTGAGTACAAAACTATCTATTCTAACAAGTCAAGAGTTGTATTGCAGTGTGTTGGTGACAATTGCTTGTTGAGAATGTGTGCCACTAAGTTGTCTTGTCAGATTTTTTTGTGGTTAAGAAATATGTGCATGAGCATACATGTGATACAACACATAGGAATGTGAACCACAGACAAGCATCTGCAAAGGCAGGTACTCGGTTGAGGTATTGGAGAGTAAAAACTGTTGCGTCTGATTTGGAGTAAAAAACTGGAATCTCAGTACTCGGTTGAGCTATTAGAGAGGCAGGTATCTCATTCGTTGCCTCTGTTCTCATCTGCAAAAAAATATTAGGAAGGGAGTCATGAACACTTACAAAAGCTTCCAAAAATATTTGAAAACTCCAAGATTTTGAGCATGTACCTGATGCGTCTGATTTGGAGTAAAAACTGGAGTCTCAGTACTCAGTTGAGCTATTGGAGAGGCATGTGTCTCATTCGTTGCCTCTGTTTCCATCAGCAAAAAAAAAATCAGGAAGTAGATCATGAATACGTACAAAAGCTTCCAAAAATTACTTGTGTATACCTTTTTATTGTTTGGCGAAATGATCACAGTCAAAGGCTCTGTAGCATCCTGGAAAAACATGTTCATAATGATATAAGTACCAATATTTTATTTTTATTGTTTGAATGTTGGTTTATTGACAATCTTTCTTTTGGCTCTGAACCAATAGGGTACTTCAGCCCATGCAGTGCTAGTTTGAGAGGTAATGAATCCCCATCTTGTTATTATCATGTGTAACCAAGCAAAAAAAAAAATTCAAATTTGTTACCATCGGATTTTCGGGAAAACTTTCCTGAAACTACACAAATCAGTCCTAAATTTTAAAAACACTACACAGTTTCACAAGCACAAGCAGCAAGAGACTAACAATTTCATAAGCAAATTCACGAGCCTACCAAAGATATCAACATGCATAAGCAGAAGAAGACACCAAGCAAAAAGTTTTTCAAATTTGTTAACATCGGATTTTCGGGAAAACTTTCCTGAAACTACCCAAATCCTTCCTGAAATTAAAAAAAAAAACACTACACGGTTTCACAAGTACAAACCAACATGCGTAAACCAAACAACTAAAAATACCACACATCTGGCTCTCTAAAATATCATTTAATGTAACTCAACTGTATCTAGCAAACAACAGAGTCGAAGGTACCAAACAGTACCAAACATTACCTCAAAACCTTGTGTTCCCAAAACTAAGCAGCCTTTGATTTGAGCTCCAACAACTTCCAAGCCCCTTTCCCTCGTTGGACAACAAACGCAACAGAGCTTTCTCTTTACCAGAACAACTTCGCGGATAATAGTGTTTCTCTTCAGCTACAAACAGTACCAAACAGTCTAATGAGGCACATTACACTTGTGAATAACGAGAACAAGAAAAAGCTATAATTTTCATGTGTGTTCTTATAAAACTTTTAGAGGAACAAGAGAACTAATACATCGACACACACTTGTTTGAAACGATATCATATCAAGCAATCAGACTAAAAAAAATTCGAATCTGAGAGGAATAAATCATTGGTCAAAAGAACTAGGAACATCAAAGATTCAAAATGGCTTACCAAAAAGCAAGGTCACGAACTCATCTTCTTCGGTAAGCTAAATTTTGTAAATGAAGCTTAGTGAGATTCCTTCTTTGTAATTCTGATTATGTTCTCTCTGTTGGATTTGAACAACAAAACAAGCTCAAATCTATTATCTGAAGAACAACAAATCGAAACCTCTTATTTTCAATTCAAAAACACTAAGAAGAGAAATTTCTCAAATTTTCAATCAAAACCCCTTATTTCGATTTTGAAGAGAAAACATTCAGAACTTACATCTATAGATTCCTATTTTGATTGTAAAGACTTTGACCCGGTGGTTCAGCGTAATTTGTCTCCGGCGTATCGATGGCGTACATTGTAACCGTCGAGCGAGAGAGAACGTTGGCGAGCGAAAGAAAACGAGTTTTTTTCCGTTTTTTTTTAATTTGTTGGGTATATTATCAATTGAGAGTATTAAAGTCTTTTGAACAATTAATGAAAGCTATTTAAGTGATCTTCCATTTCGGAATATGTTTTTGAAACAAAAACTCAAAAAAATCTATCTAGGAGAATTGCCCATTTTTTTTATCGATATAACTAATTTGATGTTTAATTTTTTTTTTAAACATAAATAATAACTTATAATAAGAAGATTATGTCTGCATGTGCCGGGGACAACACACCTAGTTGTATATTAGTTGTCGTATTATAAAATCTAATTGTATGGGTGTGGCTTAGATTATACGATACGCTTAAAGTTTAGATAGCTTGACGTGTCGGAGGTATATAATAGTCATGATTACATCATATAGTCATGGAAAACAGGACATCTATTGATGAATCAGTTTCAGACTCCCAAGCACAAAACTAAAAAAACTCTACCGGTGACGTAAATGCTCTGTAAAAGGGTAATGGTTAAGACACTTGATTATATAAAAATGAAATGCGATCGTAGAAAGTATACTTTGGCATTAACAATGTTTCTACCGAGAATACCACTTGGAGGTGGCCTTAGCTCATTTCTATAGTTTTCTTATTTAGAACTCGAACCATTTATCTATTCACAAAGAACAAATTCTTCAAAACGAAATAATATCTGATCTGATTGAAAATCGCCAATTACACTTAGTTTTGTCATTTCATTCAAAGTTTTTATGACATGTGAGAAAAACGAAATGAATCATACTCCACCTGTGCCACCTCGTTCTTTAAGCGTTAGAAACGGAGTAGTAAACCACTGCTTCCAAGCTGCATCCTTCTGTTGATCCACCCACGATAGAAAAGCGCTGTCTATAAGGCAAAAGATGTTGACGTAAAGCAGCTGGTACTGCACGGGAACGTATCTGAAGTTTGCGATCTGAAGAAGCGGCCATGCTCCGCCTTCAAGAGCTAGAGCTGGTAGAAAGTCTCTTTTGAGCCCTTCTTTCACTTGAGATGTGTTCTTGCCCGTGGCGTATCCCATGTACGTGAAGAACACGAGTAGATCTATGGGGCCGAAGATAAGACCGTCCATTGCAACTTTGGCTGCCACAAAACGTGTTGACTTTGGTACGTATCGAAGCTTCAGTTTTATGAATTTATCAAGGCCTTCGTACCTGTGACCCCACATATATAAACCGTGTTGCTAGATTAGGTGAGAGGCAACATGAGGATATATAGCAAAATGATAAGAAAAAAGAAGGAAAGAAACCAGAAGTGGCCAACAGGACCGACAAAACCAAGTCCAAACATGCTTGTAATGGCTACTCGCTTCCAGTTGAGCTTAAATTCCGAATCTGCGTCTGCGTCTTTATTTGTGTCCTGTTTTTATGGAAACATAGATTAGTGCTCCACACAATACATCGACCTTAGAGACAAATGGGAATAGCAGGATGCGGCCGAAATCACATGGAAAAGTACCAAATGACTGGTGGTTTTATTAAATTCTAAGGGTTGTTTTGCAGTAAAAGACGTCTCAAGCAATTTGTTGCTAATCCATGAACTATATAGCAGGATTGAACTTAATGTTAACAATAGACGAAAAAGGTGAATTGTGATGCAATGTTGACATGGAAACAGCATGAAGAGTGAAAAGGAAAAGAAAAACACATATTCGTTATGTAATTATCCTCACCATATAAGACCTCTCTACTCAACTAATAACAGAAATGATTATTAGAAAAACGCCATTAGGTAATGTTGAATCCATAGAATCTCAGCAAACAAGTAACAACACTAAGCATCAAACTACGGATTCATGGGTAACAACACTAAGCATTTTCTTGGATACAGAATAAAAAAGACTCCATCAATCTCTGAGGAATAGATTCATAAAAATCAATACGCATTCAAGAAACACCTAAATTAAAGAATCGGAGAGAATAATCTCCGTCCAATCAGAGGCAAAGGAGATCTAGAATGACTAACGGTGAGACGGAGAAGAGGAGGAGGAGGTTTCGCAGTTGAATGAGTGATGTATTGAGCGGTGACGTCCCCGAATCCCCAAAGCAAGCCCGAGCTTATGACCTGAGTTTTCACCGGATGAACGCTCAGGCATCGCTGGTACCATCTCCACACCTTCAACATTATCGAATTGGTCACCGGAGAACCCCCGCGGGAGAAGGCGATTTTGGTTTTTTGTTTGTTTAAGCTCTTCTTTTTCTTCTTCCTCCTAAACGTCTTCCTCTCTTCATTCTTTTTTTTTTCTTTGCTCGTGTCAATAACACTCAGAACCGGAACCTCTTTGTGGGCGTGAGAATAGTCATACTTACTAAATGGGCTTCAGCCCATCAATGAAGGCTAACATTCTTAGCTAGTATTTCGTATCTAAATTTGAGTAAGATAAGATGGTGGAGAGTCCTCAAAATAAGAGAAATTAGGAGCTACACCGACGAAGTATTGCGTATTTAGCAACCTGCCAAACGACACTGTTTGGAAACTGTCAAATGTTTAAGACATTTATACCCCTATAAGCCTTCCACGTAAAGTAACTGTTCTGGAGCCAAAATCTTATGGAGGTGATTCTGAGATCTGTTCACTTATATGAAAATCTTCTTGTGTCAGAGACGAACAAGGAATGAAGTAATCTATTATACAGACTCTCTATCTATCTCCCCATCTCTTCATCTCTCACTTCGAGAAAAAGAAAAAAATCCCAATTGCAAATCAAAAACCCTAAAAAACAACTCTGCGTAGTTATAATGGAGAAGGAGAGGTTGACAGCTCTGTCGTGTACTATACCAGAGGGAATATTCAAGGCTGGTGAAGAACCAACAGGGGTGAGGGTCACATCTTATCACAAAACGTTTGGTATCAGGCAAATTCTAAACGCTCTTGAGCCCGAAGAAATTGAGAAAATACGGGCTTCTCCTTTCGGTAAATTTGTAGAGCTTGCTGATAAGCCTTCATTCTCTGGTCGATTTGGTCGCTATATCATCTCAAGACAGTTGAAAGTTACGAAGAAGCCTGAGGCCTGGTTCGTATTTGCGGGTAAACCAATTAGGTTTTCTCTTCGAGAGTTTGCATTAGTAACAGGGCTCAATTGTGGAAAATGCAAGAAACGGTCGAAGAAAAAATTGGCCAACCGGAACATAACCGAGAAACCATAATGGGGAGAACTATTTGGGACTCTGAAAGAAGTTCCAGTGGCGTCCGTAATCCGTATGCTGAAGAAGAAAACCGTGAGGGGTGAAGATTTGCGGCTGATTTTTCAGATGCGCTGTTCACGGATTCTCCTCTTGGTTTGACGAAGAGGACCCCCATGGTTGGCAGAAGACTAGCCTGCTAGAGGCTCGAGAGCAGATCGACCGCCAGCGAAGTGAAATAAAAAAATTGGAATCACATATTAGGGTTCTCCACCAACAAAGGTCCTCACTTCCGACAGTGTCCGGCGACAATTTCTAGATTACTGAGGCAGGGGAAGACACTTTGGAGGAGTACCATCAGTTACAGACAGAGTTGTTGAAGGCGAGAGAGACAGAGAGAGAATGTTACGACAAGTGCTTCTTATTTCGTGGGGAGGGTTTCTAGCCGCAACCGCTATCATCATAACCATGTCGAAGAATTAAGAGCAAATTGGTGGTGAATTTATTTTTCAACTTCTTTCTAATGTCTTTTAATTCGAACAAGGTTGTTGTTTTCTGTTCCCGGCGTGTTGTTGTTGTTCAAGTTGGGAAGTAATATGTGTTGATGTTTTGTTTTTTAAAGTAATGTAGATCCAACAACATTTGTGCTTCCTCAAGTTAACAATCACTCTACATTTCCAAATATCAAAGCAGCAAAATTTTTTGGATATTGCAACTAAATAGCTTGCCGTCGAATATGGTTGAATGTCCAACGTTCCAGGAAACCGGCTCAACAAATTGTTGCATTTTACGTTTTAGATGTTGACAAAATAACTACTAAATAAGTGATGCCCTGCTATTATTATATGTACATCGCCACTACTCCCGATACCCGTTCAATAAGGGTTTTAGACAATAATCTGTGCATATAACGAAATCTGTTTCCACATAGAGTCAATGAAAATAGCTAACCAATATTAGTATTGGCAAGACTATCGTCTAGTTTAACCTTACATTCTATTTATTAACTATGAGGACATATATGTTACTCGGACAATATATTTTATGGTTAAGGGTACTGGTT
>NC_027750.1:30985842-30988964 GCF_000695525.1 Brassica oleracea var. oleracea
GGTATAGGGTTGTATGTTGAGGGTTTACGGTTCAGGGTTTAGGGTTTATGGTTTAGGGTTTAGGGTTTAGGGTTTAGGGCTTACTTTTACATGTCGAGTTTATGGAACTAGCTGGCCAATATAAATATCGGCCGAGCTACCATAAACATTATCCGTACAATATGTTTATTAGATATGAGGGCGGCAAGAGTATATGATTTATGGTTTATGATTTAGGGTTTAGGGATTAGGGTTTAGGGTTTAGGGTATATAATTTTCAGCATAAGGTTGTAAAATGAAGGGTATAGGGTTATATGTTGAGGGTTTACGGTTCAGGGTTTAGGGTTTATGGTTAACGGTATTGGGTTTACTTTTACATGTCGAGCTTATGGAACTAGCTGGCCAATATAAGTATTGGTCGGGCTACAATAAACATTATCCGTAAAATATATTTATTAGATATGAGGGCGTCCATGTTAGCAACATAAGGGGCGAGGGTATATGATTTATTCTTTATGATTTAGGGTTTAGGGATTAGTTGTAGGGTTGAGGGTTTAGGGTTTAAGGTTTAGGGTTTAGGGTTTATGGTTTAGGTATATAATTTGGAACATAAGGTTGTAAAATGAAGGGTTTAGGGTTGTATGTTGAGGGTTTACGGTTCAGAGTTTAGGGTGTATGGTTAACGGTATTGGGTTTACTTTCTTACATGTCGAGTTTATGGAACTAGCTGGTCAATATAAGTATTGGTCGAGCTACCATAAACATTATCCGTAAACTATATTTATTAGATATGAAGGCGTCCATGTTAGCAACACAACGGGCGAGGGTATATGGTTTATGGTTTATGATTTAGGGTTTAGGGATTAGTTGTAGGGTTTAGGGTTTAGGATTTAGGGTTTAGGTCTTCTGTGACATGAAAGGATTCGTGTTAGCACTACAGTTAGTCATGCTGAGGTGGTTCAAGATGGGAGCTCATCTGAGGATGACAATTTGGATGAGGATAACGCCGTGAAGAAATCTATCAGCCTTGGACATGCCCGCAACACCGATGCTGCAGGAACGTGCAGTGGTGGACAAGGTCGTTAGTGCATGTATTAGTGGGGGAGACGAGGGAGGTGGTGTTGCTGGAAGTGACGCCATTCAACCTGAGACCGAGGAGTTTGGTCTCGGTTGTAGGAAGAGTAAACGGCAGAAAAAAAAACCCCAAGTCTCTACTAGGAAACTATGAATGTGACAAACGGTTTCTCAACCTTGCAAGACAGACGGTTTGCAGAGTCAAACAACCCAAGAAGTAGCATTGACTACTCAGCTAAGTTCTCCATTCTCCTTGACAAAATGAAAACACCATTGTAAGTTTCAAAAATAGCTAAATATCTTTCTCTAAATGTTATTACTTGTGTAACTTTGGTAGTAGCCGGCTAAGTTGTATATGTTAATTATCTTTGTCTAAATGATATTACTTGTGTAACTTTGGTAGTAGCCGGCTAAGTTGTATATGTTAATTATCTGGAACAGCTCCATTGTTACGGGGTGAGGCAAATCTTTTGGGGTTGATTCATTTTTGGCTTGCGCCGTTTGAGTCAAAAATTATGTGGACGAGAAGTTAACACTACTACCACTGTTTAAGTTTGTTTACCGATGAAATCTAATAATATCTTTTGATGTCTAAATAATATCTTTTGATATCTAAATAATATCTACACATAATCTATGGAAAATCTTAATAATTCTGATATACCTATAAACCCTACGTCCCTATGCTCGCGGAAGTCGAAATCGAAAGTGGTGAGGGCATTTTTGTCATCAACCATATTCCATTTTCCACAACTTTTTGGTTCCCGTACTATTCTTGGTACTTACTTAATTTGGACTTCTTCTATGGGTTTTGACCCAATTTGCTCTAAAAATAATGCAATACTTAGAGCACATAATCCTTTTTGAATTTCAGAACTATTCTCCTTGATGTGAATAAGATAACTCAAGTGGATAATTTGATCCAACAACAATACAAAATTTTCTTAAATTTTTTGTATATTTTATGTTTGTCATGTCTTTCTCCTTATGAATCACATCTGATGGTATATTATAGCATTTCTTAAATTTTGTATATTTTCTGTTTGTCATGTGTTTGTCTTAAAAGAAATTCAGCAAATTACTTAATATTGATAACAGTTAATTTAAATCATAAATTATTTAGATAACCATTAAACATTACATTAAAGATATCTTTTAAGAAAGTCTAGCAATCTACTACAAAAGGGTATTACATATCTCAATTATGTATGTGAAATCAAGAAAAAGTTATCATTAAAAGAACTGCATGAGAAAAATAAAACTGTTTAAACAAATTTATACTCTATCACCAATACCCATGCCCATGAAAATAATTTAAGAACTATAAAAATCTTCGGTTGCACTAATTCTGTAAAAAAAAAAATATTTCGGTGATTTTGGTGGTCTAGGCCACAAAGATTAGAGATCCCTCCATAAGTGGATTAGGATCTAGAAAGTCTGGAGGCTTGAAAGTATTGAGTTTAATTGCTAGCCTCTCCTTGAGACTAGATTTCTGTTAGTTTGAAATGACTTTTGGATTTGTATTCTAAAATTTTGGTGATTGGTTTGTATATACTCAGATGTTTTGATTGTTTCTATCAATGTATCTAAATGAGCTCTTACCTTTTTTTTTGCAAGTCTAAGATGGGAAAGTTGAGTTACGTTGCCACCATTCACAAGCCCACCAATGTCACACTACAAGAAAACACCGGGATTCCGACGACAAATATCGTCGGTATGTCCTCGGAATAACGGTATTCCGAGGACATACCGACGAGAATGGTCGTCGGAAATTTTTCGTCAGAAAGTAAAATTTCCTATTTCCTCGGAAAATTCCGAGGGAATACCGAGAATTAAAGATTCCGAGGACATTCCGAAAAAACATTTCCTAGGACTGTTCGTCGGTATCTCCTCGGATCTTTCCGATGGAACGGTCCTCGGAAACATTCCGAGACAAAAGAGGTATCGGAATATTCCGACGAACCTTGGCCGTCGGAATATTTCGAGAAACCTTAGCCGTCGGAATATTCCGAGGAAGTGTATCCGTCGGGATATTCCGAGGAGATATGCCCTCGGAATATTCCGAGGAA
>NC_027750.1:30990496-30991452 GCF_000695525.1 Brassica oleracea var. oleracea
AGGAAATTCCGAGGAACACTTGGATTTCCTCGGAATTTCCTCGGAATATTCCGAGGCTTCTCCGAGGAACACATGTTTGGGGTTTCAAAACATCAAATTTTTTTGCCCTATATCATTTCTTATACAAATGCAATGCATACCATTGAGGAATCTTTGTATAGATGATCATAAACTATGAAATAACAAAATTTCAAAACGAATTGTAAGTATTCCCTTTACCGTTCATTAAAGTGTATAAGTGTTTCTCTTATGTTGTGGGGATTTCGTTCATACAATCGGAAGAGTGTTTATTATAGGGTAAAGAACAAATTATTGACTTCATAATCAGTCTAAGACACTTAATAAGGGTTATATAAGTGTTATTCAAACCGCAAAACGTTGTTTTCGGTTTAAAAACCCTACTTTCTCGGAAAAGCCTCGGAATATTCTAAGGAACACTTGTTGTTCCTCGGAATTTCCTCGGAATATTCCGACGCTTTTCCGAGGAAACGGAAACCCTAAAAGAAAAGCCCTAAATCGTCAGAAAAGTCTCAGACTATTCCGAGAAAATTTCGAGGAAATCCCTAAATCCTATTATCCCTCGGAATTTCCTCGGTATTCTTATATTAAAAAAAAAGGCGATGCTACTCTGTTTCCGAGTTATCATCACCAGATGAATCTGAATCTGGATCTTGGTGAAACTCTCCAATCTTTGATTCATCCTCTACGTGAACGACGGCTTCCTCTCCAAAGTCGGTTAAATCGACTACAAGGCCAACTGCAGCTAAATCTTCTGCTGCACTTAAGTTACCGGATGTGCTTGGTTGTAGTGGGTTTTCCAGCTCAGAACTTCCCTGAACTCGGCCTCTCGGGTTGAGTGATGTAACAGTGACCCATGGATCATCTATATTCCTAACCCGGGGGTACTTGATATAACAAACATGTAACATTTAAAAAATTATTTAATTTGTAAATAA
>NC_027750.1:30992900-31023176 GCF_000695525.1 Brassica oleracea var. oleracea
TTTCTATTTTTACAATTAGAGCAAGGACATCTTAACATACCCGTTTCTGCTTCTGGTTGTCGTTGAACTAACCCCATGAATTCGGTTATACCTCGTTGGTATTCTTCCGTAAGCAATCTCGTGTTCGGATCCAAATGAGGTCGATCGATCCAAGAACGATAATAATTTGAAGAAGACATGCTTTTTCAATCAAATTCATGTGTAAATATAGTATGTGAGAGGATGAAGAAATGGAGTGAATGAAGAGGTTGGGGGTGCGGATATTTATAGATGAAATGCTGCCGACAATACCGAGGAAATTCCGACGGAATCCCGACGGCGACGGCCCCTTCCTCGGAATTTCCTCGGAATTTTTAAAATCCCCCCAACGGCTCTCTAACGGCTATAATATATCCTCGGATATTCGTCGATGTTTTCCGAGGAATATGATTTCTTCGGTATTTCATCGGTATATTCCGAGAAAATTCCGACGGAATTTCCTCGGAAATTCGTCGGAATATTCCGAGGATCTCATTTTCCGTCAGAATGTCCGTCATAATTACGTTGTTTTCTTGTAGTGTCACCAACTCATGTGTGGGCTCCAATGATCACACAATCTAGTGTGATTCACAATTCTTTTCCTAGATTTATAGCAGAAAACAACATAATACCTCACACCAGCGCCTACCTTGATAGAGGCCAATTACTCTACAATCTGGATCAACTGTAGAAATCTACATAAACCGGTGAGTTAAGACTTAACTACATGCCCACCACAACCAACACAAGAAAGATATAGTAATGAATACAGTCTGAGTATTAGATTCAATACCTGATCATCGAACGGTTCTTTAGATTCAAGAGCGGTAATATCCATCGAAGAAGATCTGAAAACAATGTCAGACTATGTGAGCAACATTCATGAATATTCAACGGGGTGGGTATACGGAAAAATAGACATATATTTATGACGTTGGTGAAAGATGAAACACAATAATCAGACAAACGAACATATGAGATCCATGGGTCCTAGAACGGATGTTACACAGCGGGATGGTTATGAAGTTCTACCTAAAAGATAAGAGAACATATTATATTTTGACAGTTATACCATGTAATAAGCTCACAGGACTTGACATCCCATTGAAGAACACATGTTTTGTATCTCTCAGCTAGGATGAACAAACTAACTAAGGATTACAAAGGACGATGAGAGACAGAAGATGTATACTCACACGAGCATGAAAAAGTTCCAGAGAAACGATATTCCCATCGATAGGAACATCACTTATGAGCTCCACAAGAATTTGAATATCTTTTTGAATAAATGGGACTGTCACAAGAACAATTCAAAATTTCAAATCACTACTATGTACGTAGTACCTCAATTTCATCAGGGGTAATCTAATGAATCTCAAGTCGATTGCATTTACTGAACAAAGGATCAACATATATAAATGAGATATACCTGAAAGTTCAAAAAAGGAAGAACAATAAAAGAGATAGAAGTTTCTTACGCAACAACCAGATTGGTAATACTCGATGCTAGTGAAGGAGCATCTTTAAAAATATTTTTATTTTTTTAGGTTTGTCATGTGTTGGTTTTTACAAAAACAACTTCAAATACAACTTTATAAACTCTGTACAGTATAAATTCCATAATTTTTAAATGTATCGATTATATTTTTAAATATTTCTAATTATAGTGACTTATTTTTATAAATATTTCCTTCATATTTCTATATATATTGATTTTAGTTTTAAATTTTACATTTAAAACGTATTTACATTTACAGTATGTATTTTATATTCACCAAATAGTCAAATAAGAACAATATAAACTTATATCTATAAAATTTAATTGATATATACATATACCGTAAAATCAAATGTTTCTTATTTCTACATTAAAATATAGTTTAAATATATATAAATCTAAAAAGAAAATTTTCTGCAAGTTAATAGTAGTGGTACATAATCATTTTTGAATTTCAAAACTATTCTCCTTGATGTGAATCAGATAACTCAAGTGGATAATTTGATCCAACAGCAATGCAAAATTTTCTTAAATTTCGTATATTTTCTGCTTGTCATTGTCATGTGTTCGACAAACATTTCGATTATATCTGATATGCATATGAGTTTGATTCATGGTGTTTCTAAGGAGTTGCCAAAGGCTGAGCATCGAGCATGTGCTGGACACATCTACGCCAATCTGAAGAAATTGCATAAGTCTGACACTTTGAAGCCCCTCTTTCGGAGAGTTGCATGCGAAAAGTAAAACTCTTGTAGAACGTTGGCTGGCTTGGATCGTGATATTCTCACGCTATGTCGATGGTCGGCGATCTAGTTATTTGTTGTACTTTTTGGGAGGTATACATGTCAACATTTGAACATTTTAAATAACCATCGTTTATTTTATTTTTAAAAATACCCCTTTCATTGACGCACTTAGTTTGTCAAAGCTTTTATGTTTCCCTCTACTCAGCTTATTTTTATCTGTTTGATTTTTGTTTTTGCTGATACGGGATAACTCCTTGGTTTATAGTGAAAATTGAGAAGCAGTGCAATGTCTTCGACAGTGCCTCCATGTTAGGTGTCATCCCTCAAGTTTATGGAATTGGAAAGTCGAATCTTCGTATATGAAAGAGAAATGAAACTAGTAAAGTATTTCCTGGAGAATTCAACAATCATGGAGAAACTGACAATAAGGCTTTGTGATGACAATAGCATAAAGGGAAAGTATGTCATCCTCGAAGAAATCCTTGCTATGCCAAAGATGCTCGAGCACTTGACAAGTTCTTGTTCTTTAATTCGTAGTTGAATATTCAGTACATTCAAAGATTAAGGACTTGTTATGACTAATTGTTAAATTGATTCATTTGAGTTGGGTTTTTAGGCAAAATAGTTTTGGTGGTTTAATTCGTTAGTATAGCCGTATAGGTCATAAACATATTATCTACACTTTTATTTCAGGAGACTATGATGAAAGATTATTTTGACAATGATGGAGAAACATGAGAACTTGTTTACTAGAACCAATCCAAACTCACAAAACACAAAAAACAAACTGGCCAAACTAAACTAATCTAAACTAAATACAAACCAAACTGAAGTTATGTAATATGTCTGATAGGTGAATTTAGTTGAAGTTATTCAGTGTGTCCAAACAAACGTAGACATCACAATATACATTTCCCACAGAAAGTAATCATAAACAATGGGAATAACTTTTTTATTAGTGGGGGTGGCATAGGTGAATTTAGTTGAAGTTATTTAGTATATCCGATGAGGTGAATTTCACTGCATTAGACAATCTCTAGTTCATTTCTATAAAAGAGATCTCTAAAATACAGAACATTTTTTTTTCTATTTTAGAAATCTTTATTATAGAAGCAGGTTGGAAATACTCTTGGAAGAGATACACTTCCTTCACTTCTTTAACATAAGTTCACTTGAACCAACAACATACAATAACATCATCACAAGAACATTTCAAGTATTCCCTCTCCAAATATAACCAAAAAGTATATCTCGTTTAAGGCTCATTAATCCTAATCATCCATGTGTATATATAGCTTTTATTCTCTGAATTTAAAAATGCACTAGTCAACGTCAGAATTTGGTTTTAAAGCACACATCAGATGTCAAGAATCAAGATTCCCATTTTATAGCCAACAAAAGACGACTCAACCAACCTGAACGAATGATATATAAAAACTGAACACAAAAGATTCCCATTCAGTGCGTTTATGCGTGTGTGTATACAAGAAATCCTCAGTTTTTTTTTTTCTGATTGGACTGCAAATTGGAAATTGATGTAAAACAGAGGAAAGGGTCATCAGATAGGAGCGAAAGACTATGCTGAATAGATGTAATCATGTAAGTTCATCTGAACTATGCGTTTTCAATCCTCACTTGACCCTTCCCCAAACACAACATAATAGCTCATAACAGAGCAAAACAAAATCGTTTTTGACTTTTTAGTAAATAACAAACAAATCGGCCTCATAGAGAAGATTAGATTTTTATCAACAAGGATTAATTCAGACATATGCTTGTCAAAATAATTTAAATCATCGGCCAATAATAATAACAGTTGAAAGAAGAAATTGAAAAAAATTGGGGACTCAGAATATGGGTGGTGATATAACAGAATGGTCGTCAAATAGGGTTTTTTACAGCCTATGTTACGACGAACGAGACCTTAATATCAATCGTCACTGTCCAGAAACCAAGAAAAACAATAGATAGCAAAGTAATAAGAAGAGGCAAAGATCGAAAAAAAATCCTACGAAAAATTGATACTGATTGTTTTGTTAAACTTTCTTATGCATTTTATACAGACAACAATCTGGGAGCTAGGGTTTTTGAGTAACAAACAACGTGTTGTTACTAAAAGGTTTCTTTAAACTACACGCTGTTTTTTAAGTGTCTCTAATCGCACCTCCAACAATATAGTAATGATTGGCCTTTTTATGGGCCCATTGGCGCGGTTTGGCTAATTTACCCCATCTCATTAATATCAATACAAATCCCTTAAATATTAGAAGAAAAACATCATAATAAATACATTCACACTATAATAGACACGTGACAACTTTACAATGATTTGACAATAAATATGCTAACGCGTTTACACTATATTCATAAATGTGTTCACACTATGTACTTTGCAATTTTTTTAATATAAAACTCACATACATGGTTCCGATAAAACTCTGAATTTTTCGGTTCGAATAAAAATAGATAACGAATCATAAGCTAAACTATATATATTATTTTTATCATTTACGGATAAAGTTGAGCAAAATATTCATAAATTTTGATTCGATTCGTTATCTGTTTTGATTTGAACCAAAAAATCTGGATATCCGTAGCTTTACGAAACAAATCAAATACCAAAATACAATATTAAAAAAAGAAGCAAATCACAAATACCAATATTTTTTAGGAACATATATCTAATTCGATCTATTATATGCATATATATATATATATATATATATACATATATGTAAAGAATTATATATACATTATATATATTATACTTTATATCAGTTTTACAATATTTTATGAATTAAATTTATTATATTAGGTACTAGAATTTAAAAAATTAAATAATGTTTATTTTTTTAATAAAATGTTATTATTAAATTTTTCAATTATTTTTAATTTTTTTTTTATTTACGGATCAAATCGGATATTCTGTAAAATTCTAAAACATTTCGGATATCCGAGTCACCGAAGATCTAGGTGGCCAAAGATCGAATCGACACGAATGCTTCCAAATACCCAGATATTCGATCTGTGTTCATCCCTATTTACGGATACAATTTTATTTTCTTTATATGTAAAAAGTGACTAATGTCAAGGCCTTTTTTATTATAAGTTAATTTTAATTTTATCTTTCGTGTATTATTTTGAACAAAAATGTCATTTAATATGAATTAACAATATCTTTATATATTTGTCAACTATTTTTATATAATTTTTACATACACATACATGTGCCCTTGATGTGAGCACCTTATAACTAAGTATTCACCACAGGTCCACAACTGAAGTATCTAATTTTTTGAAAGTTGAAATAATTTTTCTTAATGTTTTTTTCACTACCGACCAAATTGTAGTAAAATACTAATTTTCTTTTCTTTTTCTTAAACTATTATCTGTTTAGAAACTACAATATGAAACTATTGGTTCGACATGACGACTATCTAAAATTCATAACATCAAAATAAACAAATAATATTAATTTTTGGTTTTTACCGGGAAAAACAAAAAAAACCAAACATTTTAACCGAATAAACTAAATAAATATTAATTTAAAATAATAGTTATATTTTAAAAGATTAAAAACAAAAAAAAAAATTTAAAACCAAACTAATATCCAGATTAAACAGATTTAATATCTTTTTATTAAAAATAACGAAACTAATAATCAGATCTCGCGTAAGGCGCGGATTATTACCTAGTTATTGCATTATTTACTAATAACAATGAAACTAATTGAATTTGATCATTAAAATGATTTTTCGATAATTTTTTGTAACAAAGTATAGATAACTCAAGTATAAAGTCGACGAGCTCATCATAAGTTGTCATTATTCATCGTCAAAGTTGTATGCATTGAATTTGTAACTGAAATGAATTCAAAATTTATTGGATAAAATCTGATTTTTATGTTCATCCCACCTGGTTAAACCTTATTTTTAAATTTTAGGTAATTGTAGTTAGTTGGTGTTATTCAATAGGTGATTTAAAAACAAATGTCAAATTTTGTAATCAAGTAAAATTTTAAATTCAAACACAGTTTTTAGTTAATGAATTCTAAATCTTTGCAATATACCTTGGATTTTGATTTCAATTATTTGTTCATGAGAATCCACCACAAATGATTTGAAATCAGTTCTAAATATAAAAAGTTTTTAAATCTTTTGAAGTTGAATAACACTAAATTTTGTTTTTTATCAAACAATAACACTAAATTTTAAAAAATTGGATTTAAATCATTCATTGGATAACACCATATTTTAAATTAGATTTATAAATATCATATCCAATAACACTAGATTTTAAAATAGAATTTAGAATCATCATTTAAATAATGGTGAATTTTACTTAGATTTAAACTCTACTAAAATACATGATTGAATAACACCATCTTAATTTATTGGATGCACAAATCCCACTTGATTAGTACGAGAGAAAAAAAACTCTCTCCAAGTTCTTCAAATATTGTATGTATAATTCCAAAATTCATATATAAGAGAAAAACAAAATAATAAACTTATTAATCACCAAGACTAGATAAAATAAAAGAAAAAGAAGGAAGAAACTGACAACAACCCTAAAGAGAAACAACTCGACCCCAACGAAAAAGCTTTTGATCTAGTAGCATCCCAAGCGTACACCAACGCAGACCAACGATAGATTCCGTCTTCTCTAGCTTCCCATTGTTCGCCACTTTGAACATCAAACAATTGGTGATGCTTGAAATCTTGTCCTTGCCATAGATGACACCAGTTATCATTGATTTCGTAAAGCCTGATGAAATATTGTTCATAACGAAGTTTGTAAAGCAAATCGTAAGCTCCTCTGGGATGCACCCTGTGGTATCCCATATCTTCTTTTGCGGATTTGCAATGGACTATGAGATCCTTTTGGTTAGGCAGGGAGTTTCTCATCCACACGTTTCCTGTGTCGGACAAGGCTGTGTTACTCATCATCATGATGACACTAAGGACAAGACTTTGAAAAATAGTATCGAATAAAGTCAGTACTAAAATGGGTCACGCGCGAGAGAACAAGACGATTTCGAAGCGACCCTAGCCTCTAACTCTCCGACGCCGGTGACGGTCCTCACGAGCGTTGCTGAGAAGTTTCTTGCCGGTTTCCATGGCCCCTGCTCCGGGTCTCCCTCCCTCGTCATCCTCTCCGGTGATTCCCCCAAACCCTGTGCCTCCAGATCTGTTGTTTCTTCATCCGTTTGAAGATTTTGGGTCCGTCACATCAGTAGTTCCAAGCCGTAGCACCGTGCCGTCTCCCGTAACTTCGGATTTTCAAAATCAACCTCTGGTTTCTCCTTCTGGAGCAGAGGAGGGTTGTTCTACTGAGCTTGTATCTGCGCCATCAAGGGCTATTCTTTGGGTTGAGAAAGTCAAGTCGAGCTTTCAACCTCTTTCGAAAGTAGCTTCTCCATCTATTTCCGATGATGGTATCCCTACAATTTTAGCTCCGGACTCTATTACTTTGGCTTCTTCAGATCTGTGGAAAGATCACTTGGTAGCTTTTTTTCATGGAACACCGCCTTCTCCTGCAAAAGTTTTCAATGACCTTAATCCCATTTGGGGGAAAAATGGTCGGATTTCTGTCAAGAATCATTCAAAATTCTGCTATCTTATTTACATTCCATGTGAAATCACTCGGAAATGGGCTTTGGATGTTGCTTTTTGGCACTCAGGAAATTGCTCTTTCACAGTTGCCTCCTGGTACCCATCTATTAATCTTTCCTCAATGAAACTGGTTCACGCTCCAGTGTGGGTTATCTTTCGGAAGGTCCCTCAAGAGCTTTGGTCTTTGGTCGGGTTTAATACTTTAGCTTCTGCTGTTGGGTTCCCTGTGCACTCAGAATTCACAGATTTGAAGCCTTATTCGAACGGAGTAATTAAGTTAAGAGTTGTGGTTGAGTTAGAGAAGCTTCGTCCGTCCACTGTTAGAGTCAACGACAAGATGGGGAACTCAGTTCTTGCTTCAACTGAATTTCCTAAGATGCCTCCCAAATGTTTAAGCTGTGGGGAATTTGGTCATTTCAGGATGCGGTGTCCTTCTCCATCTCCTATTCATGCGACTTTACCATTGGATACTGCTCCTCCGACGAATGTCTTATCGCCGGGTTCTTCTACACAGAGAAAGTCTTCTTTGGCAGCCTCTCCTGTTCGGTCCTTACCTGATCTTCCTCAGCTTCCTTCTGTCTCTGAGGGTGACCAACGCTCCTCGACATCTGGGAATCCATTGGTGGAGGCCGCCTCTATGTCTCTTGCTAGGACAAAGAGTCTTCCATTGTACAAGGAGTTGTCTCAAAAGAAGCCTTCTTTGCTAGAATGGGTGGAAGTTGCTAATCGGTCATCACCTAAACTCAAACTCGGAAGTTCTTCCTCTAAAGCTTCATCTGTAGTACCCATTACTAGCTCTCAATTTGCGGAGGAGGAGGAAATAATTTCTTCGGCTCAGCGTATCCTAAGACATCCTCTAGCGGCTGTGACTGTGTCTAATTCAGTACACTCCACGTCTATGTCCAGAAAGCACGCTAGGAGAAAGATAAGGCAGCAGTTATATCTTCTAGCATCAAAAGATACAGGTGATGGCTCTATTGGATCAGCTGTTGTTTCAACAAAGTCTCCAGGTTTTGGTTTAGCTTCTGATGGGCATGCGCCTCCGCGTACTGTCCATTCTCAGGAGGCTTAGTGCTCAGCACTACAATATTTTTTGTCTCTCAATGAAGAGTTTTTTTTGGAATGTAAGAGGCCTTAATGGCGACACTAGGCAAACCACGGTTATTGATTGGATAAGTTCAAACCGTCCACTTATAGGTGGTTTTTTGGAAACACATGTGCAACAGTCAAATTTACAAGAAGTAATGAATTCAATAGTTCCGGGTTGGAGGTTTGAAGGAAACTATTCTCAAGAAGCTGAGAACGGTCGTATTGTCGTTGTTTGGGATCCTTCTATTTCGGTGATAATCTACTCATCTTCGCCTCAGTTGGTACTCTGCGGTGTTTTTAATCCTCAAACGAATCAGAATTTTACAGCTGGTTTTGTTTATGCTCGAAACAGAAGAGAGGAAAGAGTGGTTCTTTGGGCTCAAATTTCAGAACTTGCTTGGTCTAATGTTTTACGGAACTCTCCCCCTCATTGTTCTTGGGGACTTCAATCAAGTTCTTTCTACTTCTGAGGTTTATTCACTAACTCCTTCTCAAGTCTGCCCACAAGGCATTCAAGAGTTCTCATATTGTTTAGCTGCGAACAATATTTTTGACTTGGCGTTCAGAGGGTGTCCATTTACGTGGACAAACAAGAGTATTACAAATCCTAAAGCTAGAAAAATCGACTGAGCTTTGGTAAATGAAGGATGGCTGGATAGGTTTCCAGATTCTAATGCCTACTTTGATGTGCCAGGGACTTCAGATCATTGTCCCTGTCTTATTTCATTGTCTAATAGCCTAGCGGCAAGGAAGTCCAGATTTATCTTCTATTCTATGTTCTCTACGCACCCGGACTACGCTAGGCTAATGGAAGAGGCATGACGGTTTCCTATTATTCCTTCCACTCCGATGTCTGCTCTGTACCAACGGTTAAGGCTTGCAAAAGTTTGATGCCGCTCACTTAATAGGAACAGTTTCAGTAATATTCAAGCCAGAGCTAAGGAAGCCCTTACTGCTATGCAAGAGGCTCAAAGACAAGCTCTTACCCTCCCCTCTCCACAGACCTTTGAGGATGAAAATAGAGCTCGCGCTTCATGGATGTTTTTTGCAGCCGCAGAAGAATCATTTCTACATCAAAAAAGCAGAGTTCGTTGGCTTAATGTTGGGGACCTGAACACAGGTGTTTTTCACAAAGCAGTGAGAGCTAATTTATCAAGAAATGTCATTCATTACCTTCTTTATGAGTTGGATAGGAGGGTCTTTGACTCATCAGCCTTGAAGGACATGATTATTCAGTACTACTTAAGTCTTTTGGGTACTGAAAATCAGGACATATCCCCTTTCTCGGTGGCACAAATCCAGGAGATCCATCCGTTCAGATGCTCGGACGATCTAGCTGCTCAAATGAGTGCAATTCCTACTGATGAAGAGATTCGAAAAACTATTTTTTCCCTACCGAAAAGCAAATCTCCTGGTCCCGACGGTTTTTCTGTGGAGTTCTTTCTATCTTCATGGGATTTGGTAGGAGGTGATCTGATAAAAGCAGTTAAAGATTTTTTCTTAAACCCGGATTTATCTCATCAAGTAAACTCCACGGTCTTAGCTCTTCTGCCAAAGGTTCCGGGTGCTTCAAGACTTTCAGAGTATCGCCCCATCTCCTTGTGCAATACAGTTTACAAGGTGATCTCAAAGATAATAGGAAGCCGACTGAAGCTCATTACTCCCCTTGCTGTCCAGAGAAACCAGGTCGGATTCATTACAGGTCGCCTTCTTTGTGAAAATGTCTTGCTAGCTTCTGAGCTCGTTTCAGATTTCAACAAGCCAGGAGATGTTACAAGAGGATGTTTACAGATAGACATCACAAAAGCTTATGACAACGTTGATTGGCAGTTTGTGCTAAATATTCTTGATGCATTTGAGCTTCCTGAGTTGCTTATTCAATGGATCCGGAGCTGTGTAACTTCCCCACACTATTCTGTTGCTTTTAATGGTGAGCTCATTGGGTTTTTCCCGGGGAAGAAAGGTCTAAGGCAGGGAGATCCTATCTCCTCCTCTCTTTTTGTGTTAGCAATGGACATTCTCTCTAAGAAGTTGGATAGAGCAGCGCAGAGCAGGCAGTTTGGGATCCATCATTGGTGTTCCTACCCACTTATTACCCACTTATCTTTTGCAGACGATATGCTAATTTTCTTTGACGGTTCTACAGCATCATTGGGAGTAATTATCCAGTTACTTAATGAGTTTCATTCTGGATCTGGTCTTTGCCTTAATCTCGCCAAAACTGGGTTATTTGTTGATGGAGCTAATCATACAGTCTCTAGAGAAATGGCTGCTTCTTTTGGGTTAAGTCAAGGTAGCTTACCTGTTCGTTATTTAGGCCTTCCCTTAATGCCTCATAAGCTTCGGCCACATGACTATCAACCCTTGATCGATAGAGTTACGAAGAAAATCAAATCGTGGACTCTCCGGAATCTCTCTTTTGCAGGACGGCTTCAGCTCATCCAGTCAGTTCTTTATGGTATGTTTAATTTTTGGGCTTCAGTCTTTCCACTGCCCAAAGGTTGCATAGAGGCTATAGAGCGTTTGTGTAATGCTTTTCTTTGGACGGGAGACTCGGTGTCTGCTCGAGGGGCAAAAATTGCGTGGGAGTCAGTATGTACTCCAAAGAAGGTGGGGGGCCTAGGGCTGCGACGACTATAAGATTCTAATCAAGTGTTTGGTTTGAAGTTGATTTGGCTGCTTTTCGCGGGAACAGGATCTCTTTGGGTTGCTTGGGTTAAGCACAACATCATTGGAGATAGGCTGCTTTGGGATGCTGATTTTTCAAATTCAGGGTCTTGGTTGTGGAGAGGTTTAATGAATTTGAGACCATTAGCCCGTCCATTTCTGTCCTGCTTCGTGCAATCAGGAGACACAGCATTGTTTTGGCATGATAATTGGACGGGTTTGGGACCACTGCTTGAGATAACAGGTGCTAACGGTCCAAGAGTTTCTGGAATATCTGCTCTCAGTTCGGTTTCAGAGGCCATTAGAGACGGAGAATGGACTTTGACAAGAGGTAGACATAGGATCATTCAGCTACTGCGAGCGTGTCTTCAGATCCAACCTCCAGACCTTATTGCTGAAGCTGATGACTATTTTCTTTGGAATACTTCTCCTAATACTGTTCCTGGACAGTTCTCGGCCTCTAAAACATGGGAAGCCTTACATCCTTCGCCTCCAACAGTACCGTGGTACAACTCTATTTGGTTTAAACAAGGAATTCCAAAACATGCCTTTCATGCTTGGGTCTCAGTGAGAAACAGGCTTCCTACAAGAGACAGACTTCTCAGATGGGGAATGAGTGTCCCATCAACTTGTCTGCTTTGTGGTGTAGCTGATGAAACACGAGATCATATTTACCTCTCTTGCACATTCTCTAAGGACATATGGGATTCTTTTTTTGGTCAAGGTGGTTTCAATCAACCGTATGGTTTTGCCGACGTTATCAGATGGATGCATCACTCAACTCCACCTGGTAAATTGAGAACAATTTGCAAGTTAATTGCACAGGCTGTCTTCTATGCGATTTGGAATGAGAAAAACAAAAGGTTGCATACTTCAGTGGCTAGACCCCTTCAGCTAATTACAAAGGAGATCAAGATTATTTTGAAAGCAAAGTTATATGGTATGGATCAGAACATTAGGAATAACAACAGGCTCAATTCGATCAGGCATAACACCATTGACACATACTTGCATTCATGGTTTCAGCACTTCTCCTTGTGATCCAGATCACTTCAATCAAGACATTACTCTGTTAAATTTGTTGATGCGCATGTGTTTCACATTTCTTTTGTATTCAGCCTTATCTTCTATTTCTTTTCTTCTGTAATTTCGAAACAATGTCCCGTTAGAGAAAAAAAAAAAAAAAAAAAAAAAAAGGACAAACAAAACGGAGAAGCCATTGACGATTCATCGCGAATGCTTTTTGGTTTTAACTAATGCTTGCCTTCTTGCCTGTGAGCTTTTTTATTTGAAACGAAGATCAGGAAGATATATGGTTAGAGGCGACTCGAAAATATGCGAAAGGAAAAGAAAATAATTTGATTGAATGGTCGAAGTTGTTCTTTAGTTCGTCATAATATATAAAGGGTACAAGTCATACTCCTGCTAGTTATAGGAAACACCAACGTACTAACAATATTATCTTAGTTTACGATAATTAAATTTTCCTTGTTTTTAGTAGCAAGTTTAGGATAATTAGGTGTTTCACCGACATAATAATTTTACGATACATGCATTATAAATATAAAAGATCATCATCATAATTAATTATTTTTATGTTCTTAATCATTTTCATTTTTCAATTTTTATTTTCTTTTTTCGTTTTCTTAATCATTGAAATATATAAAACTATTAGAAGTCATCACATATCAAACATACAATAAAATAAAATAGCTAAGATAAACCTTCGTCTAAATTACTTTTGTAAACCACCAATATGTATGAAATTACAAAAAAAAACTCCAAAGTACAAAACTAAAATAAAACAAAGTAAGTAAAATAAACAAAAAAAATTGATGATAACATAAAAGAAAAGGGAATTGAGATAATAATAATAATATATATCTTTTGCTTAGTTGATAAATATATGCACAAACTTATCTTACTATTTTAGTTTATTTCTTTATAAAAAGAAATAAGTGATGGATCATCAGATAATATCAAACACCATTGATAATATCAGATAAAACATCATTATCCTACGTATTTCTTAATTTTTTTTTTCTTTTAGCAATTTTTATTATAATTAATTATTTAATTCATTAATTTATGATCAATTAAATAAAAAATAAATATAATAATTCATTAAGTATTAACCGCTCTAACTTTTAAGTGAGAGTTCGAATGTAAAAAATCACTTCACAAAACTTCAAAATATAAAATTAAAATAAAAACAAAGCAAATTAAATTAAATTAAATTAAAATTAAAATTAAAATTGATGATAACTTAAAAGAAAAGGGAACTGAGATAATAATAATATATCTTTTGTTTAGTTGATAAATATATACACAAAACTTATTTTATTATTATAGTTTATTTCTTAATAAAAAGAAATAAGTGATGGATCATCAGATAATACCAAACACCATAGATAATATTCAAATAAATCATCATTATCATACGTATTTTTCATTTTTTTCTGCTGGCAAATTTTATTATAATAATTTATTAATAGTATAAGCGCTCTAACTTTTAAAGTGAAAACTCGAATGCGAAAGATTATTACATAAATAATAGTATAGATAGATAGATCAAAAAATTATAAGAAGAGGAAGACCACCAAGAAATAGTTGTGCATCACACAGAGAAGCTTTGACATACTCAAAATACATATGCAAGAATTACTCTAGAAGTAAAAACCATAACACAAAATAAAGCATAGAATATTTCCACTATGTTTCATTAGAATTCTTTTAAAATAACTTACATGTACGGCTTTAAGCAGAATAATCAACAAGCGTAAGAACACCTTAATTTGTTAAATTATCATCCCACATCCTAATATGGAAGGCAACTTTGGTTACTCTCTCCTTAGTTCTTTTGTTTGCACTCACTTAAAAATCTATGAAAACTCACTTATACTAAAATACAGTTCCAAGTGATGGTCTCGTACACACCACAATGCTCTTATACTTATGCAAGAGAAGGCGACTAAACTAGTCCCCAAAAAGATATTATCAAATCTTTCAAACTTAAAATATATCCTAAAACTCTACCAATTTTGTTTGAAATCTTCCACCATTGAGTTTTCCTTTCACCAAGATAAATCTTTGGCTGCTCAATTTCATCTCAACTCCAGCTCTAGTCTTCAAATAACATCTGATCAGCTCCAACTTAACTCCAGCCCAGCTCCATGTCAACTGCAGCTCAACTCCAGCTCTAGTCTTTAAATCAGTATACTCAGTTCCAACTTGATCATTACATTCTTCAAACTCGTTGTAGCAGATCATAGATCATGTTACACTTCCGACTGTTACAAGCTGCTCGTCGGATGTTTGCATTTCCAATCTCTTCCTTTTAGCTTTGAATGTTTCTCAAGTAGAGATACACTTGCCAACCACAAAAAGAAATTACACGCATTGAAATCCAATTTTTTCAAACATACAGATTCAGGTGAGATACAATAACAAAAGAATTGAAAATAAAAATAAAAATTCTTCTATTTCTCACCCCACGACTCATAGGCTAGAAACAGACAAAAAAAAAAAAAGCAATCGTAGTAGCGGTCCTGAGGGGAAGCGGAGGAAGCTCGGGCTTCCGGCCTTTATTTTTATAAGTAATATTTTGGCCGTAAAATTACAGAAATCTGCAAGTAGTCCCATGGTAAATGTAACAATGCAATGCTGAGAAGGTGTCGAGTTCGAACATCATGGCCTCATTCAAACATATTTTTAGAATTTTTTTATCAATTAATGGGCCTTAATTATTTTTTGTGCTTCTGGTCTTATTATTCTCAGGTCCGGCATTGCGTATATGTGTAAGAACTTGAGAAGATATAAAGCTAAAAAGAGGCAGACTGAAGATGCAAAGATCTGACGAAGATCTTGTACTAGTTGGAACTGCATCATGATCTGCTAAATCAAGTTTGAAAAATAGAAGGATTGAGCTATTGTTAAGTAGCTGACTTGGAGACTAGAGCTTAACTGAACATTGTTAGGACGCTGAGCAGTGGCGAATGCACATGGAGTAACAGGGGGGCATCTGCCCCCAACTCATTTTGAAAATCCCATGTAAAGTATTGACTAATTCTAAATATGCCCCTCCTGTTTTAACAAATCGGTCCTTAGTTTTATGAATAGTTTTAATTATGCCCCCTCAAACTTTTTCTCTAGCTCCGCCCCTGACGCTGAGGACACATATTTACCTTGGAGAAGAAAAAGTCTTTGAAGGAAGATAACATAAAAACTTAGTAGATGGTATGAAATATTCACTTTAAAGAAGATGACTAGGATTATTTACCTACCTTGTATAAGTCGAAAACTATGCACCGTGTATAAAAGTATTCTTAGGAAAAGGATTTCATAGCTTCTAGGTGACTGAAACACACATTGTTAAAGAATGAGGTTTTATGATTTTGTATTCGAACTAACGTGTGAAGCTAGTTTAAGTTACAAAATTTGTAAATCTAATCTATTAAAAGAGAAGTACAAATTAGGACTAATCCTTAAACTTACACAATATAACTTAATGCCATTGAAATAATTAAATGAACCTATTTTTAAGTAATTTTGGTCTTTTCCAAAATTAATGAAGTAATAATTACTCCTAATTATATAATTATATGTTTTTCATGACTTTTTCAAAATTAATAAAATATTTCCTAAATTAAATTCACAATCAATTCAATATAAATCTTCTAACTTCTCTATATCATATTAATATTATAAACATTAATGAATATCAATAATATACAAAAAATATTTATGTAACGATATAAGTTACATTTTGTCTCATTCTCCTCCACAGTTCATGTTACTCTTCTTTTTTTTTTTTAACAAATTCTTCTTCTTACCAATATAAATATATTACATGCACCATTATAATTATTTACAAACTTACCAGGTATATAAAATAATTTATTAGACATTTTCATAAAATTTTGATCCACAAAAAATAAAATAAAACATTTATATAGATGCACAGATCATATTCTAAAAATGGTGGTAATACAATTGACGGTTTATAAGATAAAATTAAATTAAAAAAATATAAACTATAAAATTATTATGCTTATAAATGTTATTAAATAATTATTTAACACATGTAAAATTTTAAAATACATATTATCACTTAGACAAAAAAAAAATTTACTTACAAAAATAAAAGCAAACATTCGCAAGGTCGTGGTTTAAATGTACAAAAACTTAAACTCATTTATAATTTCTTATCAATTACATATTTTCTTACAAATTTAAATCTTAATTTGTATATGTTCCAAATTTGATAGAAATTTAACAATCATTTTATTTTCTTACAAATATTATAGCTAATGTTTCATTTATAAATAGTATGCTAATTCACAATTGTCTATTTTTGTACTTTTTATTTAAAAAAATTGTTCGCTATATATCTTAGACATGGATCTTACTAAATAAATGTTAGATTTGTTTATATATTACCTAATATTGATGATACATTTTACGCTAAAATATAAAATTAAGTACAAATATAATATTTAAATTTACAAATATGACTACATTAACAAATATATCATTAAATACAAACACAAATTAAATACTCGCGCAGTCGCGCTGTTCAAGGTCTAGTTTTTTTATAAAAAAAATTCCCTATTAAATACATATCTTTGTAGAGATATTTTTTTGGTGTATTTTGTATTACAATTTTGACGCACTTCTTTCATTTACACTAATAATCCCAACCATAAACTAACTTGGAGGACTCGCGGAGATCGACAAAAACTCTAGAGTCCCATTAGGCCTGAGCATTTTAATCTGGACCCGAAAACCCGAACCGGAACCTACCCAAAAATATCCGATCCGAATCGAAAGTTTACAAGTATCTTTTGGGTCTAAATTTTTTTACCCGGATAGACCCGGAACCGAAAGGAACCGACCCGAATAGACCTGGACCCGAAAAAAACCGACCCGAATAGATCCGACCCCATAAGAACCGATTTGTACCCGACTTAAAAACATGTATATCTAAAACTATGATTTTTTGTGTTCTATTTTATATATATTATTTTATGATTTAATTGAAATATTTTTTGTTAACAATATTTGTTATTATTTTGTAATATTTTTTAAGTAATATGAAGTTTTAAAATGTAAAATTTAGATTTTAAAAATATTTTATTTTAATTATTAATAGTTTCATTTAAGTTGTTTTGTAAAATTTTAGATATATACGACAAATATCAACTAAATTTGATGGAATTGGGTATGTATGTTTTTTCAAATCCTAAATACACGAACCCGACCCGGACCCGATATGGAGCCGAAAAATTATAGGTATTTTAATTATAGACCCGAGAAGAACCGACCCGGACCTGAACCGAAAATTTCTAAGTACCTATTGGGTCTAAATATTTAAGACCCGAAAAACCCGGACCCGAAAGGAACCGGCTCGAACCCGATCCGAAAACCCGGGCCTAATTCCCATACGTTTCCAGAGAAAACACCAAACACTTGTTCATGCTTGAAACTAGGTCCTTCTCATAGATAACTCCTGTAAATGCTGTTGTAATACATACGACCTTCGTAAAACAAACTGTAGTAAAATGGGATGGACCTAGATGAATATATCGGTACAGTTTACTTGAGAGTAAGAGAATCTAGTATATAGACACAAACAGTACTAACACAAACGGAGATAGTCTCGAGAACAAACCACTTCTAGGACACGATTACTTTTCTAATGCTTGAACTTCACATGTGAAATTAACTGAATCCAACAGAAAAGACATGGAAAAATAAAGATTTGAGAATCTGTTTTCTTTTTGGGAAAGGACTAATCTTCAGCTTCTTTCAACTCTACTACTTCTACTTCTTTCTGGAGCAATTCTCATGTCAAGTGTTGACAGAACTTGCGGCATTGACATTCCTCCTGACACTACGATCTCTGTAGATAAATAATTCACACCCCAAAAATCAGAACATAACACTTATCAACATTTTTAATAATGAAATAAAATTAATCTTCTCCTCACCTATGCCTTCCCTTACTGAGAGGTTTGGTCTGATCACGTCCTTCGTATTTACAAGGAACACATCCCCAATGTAAAGGTGATTTGTAGGCACATAGACACAGCAAAGCTCCTCTTCATCCGTGTAAGTCTGCAATGATTTTAAACACATTTTAGGTTTTGCCTTTTCAGGAAGAAGCAAAGAGTTTCTTGTAACAGACCTGTAGAACAACGGTCGATGTGATGAACCCAATGGCGTACTCACCAATACGTGGATGCCTTATAATGGCTACTTCTTTGAAAGCCTGAGTGTTTTGATCTGGAACATACTAAAGGGTGAGAAGCAGTTATATAAAATCAAGACTCCACAAAAACAGATCAATACCTGGTGAAATGGCAGTACTGATTTGCTTGGAGGCATTGTAGATGTGGCGAACAAACGGCATCCGCTTGATAAACCACTCTCCCAAATTGAGAACCGAAGTCCCTAACCATGATGACATGAACACTCCAACCAAGAAGATGAATGTAATAGACGTGATAAAGCCAAGCCCTGGAAAGCAAATTTAATTAAAAAAGCTGACATCAAACACTTGTCTTCAACTTATACAGCTACATGATTCTTCTAGATAAGATAGATAGATAGAGTCTTTTTGGTACAGTTAATTGCTAGATGGAGATATACAGAGGACTAGGGAAGGGAAGCTAACCAAAGATATCGATTCCGAGTTGAGCATAAATAGGGGAGAAGAACCCATCAACGAAATGAATAAACCACCAAGTCACATAGAAAGTGATCGCCATTGGAAGCAAGATAACACTGGAAAACGATTTAGGAGTTTGTGAATCAGAACAATTACATTAAGCAAAGAAAGAAAGAAGAGACAGTTCCCTTACCATCCAGTCATGAACTTCTTTGACGCCCAGCTTCTTATCAACTTGTAAAACGTCTAAAAGATCAAACAAAACATTTCTCAGTCAGTAAAAGCCATCAAAATTAGCTAAACAGAGCAATCTCAAAAACAGATCCTTTCTTCCAAAATCTACAATCTTGACAACGCAATTGAAGATTCGGGCACTAATCCCAACAAAACCCAGATTGAAATTTTTAAAATTTCTCCATCGAAACCCTAAATCGCAGCACAAACTTATAAACCCCTAAAAGATAAAAAGGTGATTAGTGATAACCTCCTGAGAAGAAGAGGAAGAGGAGGAAGGAGAGGGTTTGGGAGTAGAATCGTGATCATCTTCGCCGGAGTGAGCAACTGGGATCAGAAGCTCCCGATCTCTGTTGGCCATCACGATCCCCGGTTTCGCGTCGCCCATATACAGTGACGAAGAGAAGGAAATCGAAACCCCAGAAGCAAGCAATAGAGAAGACGGAGAAGGAAGGAAGAAGAGATCAACAATGGAAGAAAGGGTCAAAGATTTAACGATTAAGAAAAGTTCCCAAAGCTGACTCTTTATTCGACGGTCAGAGAGACAGAGAGAGAGAGAGAGTCAGAAAACAATAGGTTTAGGAAATTTTGTTATTAGTATAAGTATAAACTTTATTATCTATCTATCTATCTTTTCTATTAATAACTAAAGCACAAAATAATATTTACCTATTTAAAAGTAATTTTTTTTTACAGATTTTCATTCATATTTAACTAATTCTAACCATTTTATTTATTATTTTTTCTAAATAATTCAACAAGATTTATTACAAATTATAAATATAATTTCTTTATTTTAAAATTTTTATTATATCTTTTATATTCTTTTTCACTATTTTGATTATTTTATTAATTATCTTTTCCATAATAATTCGATAAAATTTATTTTAAACGTTAACCATACTAAGTCGACATTTTTGAAATAAATTGCTCAATTTGTCAAAAAAATTAAAACTGTTAACAAAGAATTTTTTATTTGATTATAAAATCAGCCATGCATGGATTTTGGGTACGCCTTTAAATACAGATTATTTCTTTTTGATACTTTTTGAGTTTTGACATTAAGTGTCGTTCGGTTATTATAAAAATTTATGTGGGTTTCGAGTCGGATCTTTCCCGATTTTGATAGATTTAGTTCTGATGTATAAAAACTTTAAAATATCCAAATAACTTATTAGAAATGTCATTAAACAATTTACAAAAAAAAATCAAAATCAAAATCTGTGCAGATGCGCGGATCATGGTATCTATTTAATGATAAATGTCTCTAATGACAAACTTTACCTAATTATTTTAATTATTTTCGGAAACCAAATTATTTAGTTCTCGATAATTTTGTTTAATTAATTATTTTTGACTATCCGTTTAGATTTAAATAAATGGTATCATTGTTATAGTTTTATATGTTTGGATGAGGGTATCTCACATAATTGATTTATTTGTTGAAGACAACTGCTATGTTGGGGGAGTTGGGATTAAAACAGCGTGAAACTTCTTCTAATCATTAACGATCACATGGATAATGTGTTATCAACAGCATGAAACTTCCAATCATTCACCATCACATGGATAATGTGTAATCAAACACCCGTAACATTTTGGATATTTTAGGATAAAATAATGGTTTAATCGATATTATACATTTTTAACAGCAAAAAGACAATTTTTTACGTCAGAAGGATTGTGTGTTATCTCCTAGTCTAAAAGCTAGAAGCTCCGTCCTCAAAAAGTTAAAAACATAGAAGCTCAGTCCTCCTCAAAAAGTTCACAAGCTTTAGTGGGAAATGGTAAAATCTTGCTAAGAAAAGAGTGAGAAACACGAGCTCCAAACTTTGTAGGTGTACCTTTACACCATACTCTTCTTGTTTGCCATGTTATGTCCATGATTAATGTCCTCTATTTTGTAAGTGAAGAACAACAAAGACATCATTTAAAGATTATGAAACAACATGTACACGATTGAGATATAGTTATCTTTTTCAAAATTTAAACCCCTTAAGCTAGGGACTTCTCTTTCCGAGGAATAAAGCCAGAAGGAAGGGTGTGAGTGTGAACATTGTACAATTCATTTGCTACTATGCTTTCATTCCTTGTCCCTAGCTACACTCTTATGTCCTCTGTAAATGTATCATCCCGCATGGATTTTCATGATAAATTTCTATCTTTGGGGCTTCTAAAACCGTTAAAATTCTCTAGCTTCTCCAAGTAGGATAACTTTTTCGGCGTAACACTTGGGGGTGTGGTAGGTTTATCACTCCAACCCATGAAATCGAACAAGGTCTTGGAATGCTGCCGGTCAAGCTTCTCGGTTTCTTCTCCCGAGTTAGAAGACCCCGGTGACTCTGAATCCGTCTCCGTTCGCCCACCATCTGATGTTTCTTCAGCCAATAAAGCCTGCTTTAGTGCCAAAGAATCTGTGTAAAGAACATCTTCTATCCTTGACATCACCGTGTAAGCCAAGCTCTCAAGTATCCTCGAGTAACTCTCCAACACCGCTTGTCCAATGTCCTGTATTCATTTAAGCAATAAATAGTTAAGACTATCTATTGTTTCCTATAACCACCATAAATATTAGAGAAATAACTTTATGAAAGTAGTAAAACACTTTTTATTACAAAATAGTACACGAAAAAAAATCCAAAATGTAATCAACTAAAAGTTAAAAAGACTTTTATTTATTTTATATTTGAGTTTGGATTTATTGATTAGAGTTTTAAGTTTTAGTTTTTGGGGGTGTGATTAGGGTAAGAGATTAAAGTTTGAAGTAATTTACATTATTTTACCCTTGAAATAATGCTATTTTGGAGATTTTTTCCTTTTCTGCTATTTTGTCATAATTTTTTTGTGTTAGCTAAGGGATTTGCCCTAAAAAATATGTTATTTCTTGTTATCTAACTCGTGTACCGTAGATGAAGGCTCAATCGCATAATTATTAACTGGACTGACATTCTATCATTGTCATCGGTTGATGATGGACTAATTAACTAATATATTGCTTTGCATTTTACCTTGTTAAACTGAATCTTGGAGATGTCAAGGGAAGATTGAGGAAGGCCAGGAAATTTCTGTTTGAGGAAGACCAAGATCGTCTCTGCTCTCTCTTCGAACAACTCTCTTTTCTCCAAGCTAACAGCTGATCCCCAAGAAGATTTGCTGTCCTTTACGTGAAGCTTCCTCTTCCATCTCACAACAGATGCCTCAATCTTATTCTTCAAATCCAACACTTTGTGCTCTGTCGACAAGTCCATCATGGACAAGAACGGCGCTGGATCAAACCACTCCTCCGTTATGCTCTTGTAGATCGAATCTCCAAGACTGGCTCCTCCGTTCTAGCAACATAAATTAAAGCTTAAAATCTGTATATAACACAACAAAAGGAGACATGAAATATTGTTTACCTTAAGGGAGAGAGTCGATGTAGCTCTCGGGTATAGCCATTTCAGAGAGGACTTGAGCATTAATGGCCATTGCAGCTTTTTGAACCTGTGTGACTGAATCTTTTTGGAAGTAAAGCATTCTCCGAGCCGGGTCAGATAAACCGCCGGGAGGAACTTTCACCGGAGGAAGCCACCATTTGTCGTTTGACCTAGCATTGCTAGCTTGTTAATTTCCCTTCTTCTGAATCTCTTGACACATAATAAAACTCATTGTGTCCTTTGAAATTGTCAAGTGTATCCTGAATAAACATGTTTTCATCACCATTAATCCATTATACGGTAGCTCTTACACTAACTACTATATTTATGTCGAATTATGAACAATAAGAAAATGAAAAATATAGTAAAACTTATATAATTTAGGGCAAATCTCCAAAATAGCACATTTCTAAGTTTATGTCACAAAAATAGCCCTGAAAAACAAAAATGACCAAAATAGCATTTTATCATTTGAAAAATTTAAATTATTTTTATTTTTCAAAATTTGAAATTTTATCCCAAAACTCCACTCCCCCAACTCTAAACCCTAAACTCTAAACCCTAAACCCTAAATCCTAAATCATAAACCCCACCCCTTAACTCTAAACTCTAAACCCTAAACCCCACCCCTAAACTCTAAACCCTAAACCCCACCCCTAAACTCTAAACCCTAAACCCCACCCCTAAACTCTAAACCCTAAACCCCACCCCTAAACTCTAAACCCTAAACCCCACCCCTAAACTCTAAACCCTAAACCCTAAATCCTAAACCTCATCCCTTAACTCTAAACCCTTTAATTTACCATTGGGGTATAAATGTATATTTATCTCTTTTGATAAAACATTAAATGCTATTTTGGTCATTTTTATTTTTAGAGGCTATAATTGTGACAAAAACTTTTTTAGTGCTATGCTAGTCATTTTTTCTATAATTTATTCTCTAAATTCTTAAGGTTTCTTTTTTGTGACAAAAAAATAAGTTTAAACTTGACTACACGAATGGAAACACATACGATGAGCATGGTGTCGAGTTTTCGAAGGGCTGGGATGTTCATGAGAAGATCACCTCTTTGTCTTGTCACCATAATCTACGTAAAATAAATAGACATTATATATCTTTCTAAAGAAGTATGAATGATATACTTCCTTTGGGAAGATTCGAACCTCGGTGCAAACTCCATCTTTGCTCGTTTGCTGAGAAGGAACAAACTCGACAATGTGATCGGTCACAGACAACAGCCAATCAATCTCTTTCTTCCACCTAGCTTGTCTATCTTGTGGCATCGGTTGCAGCTTTGTCTGTTCCCCGAATATAGACGCTGAAAATCGACCGTACCATCATCAAAAAATCATAAGAAGTCAATCAAAGCCCTTAAAATTACTTGTGTTGGAAGAAACAAGGAGAGTTAATGACAAATATTTACCAGCAAGATTTGTGATAGCGTTGGAAAGAGCAAGAGCAGAAGATACGCCTTTTCCGCCACCAGACATATCTTCTCCAAGTAGTAGTTTTGCGAACCTGTCCTTCATCATATCCGTATCTGCAATACTTATGTCATTATTAAGGTTTCTCTAAAAAAAGTTAGGGAAACATTTGTAGTCCGTTATAACCCTCAAATTTTCAAGATTTTATGTACATAACTATATGGCTTCCAAATTGTTTAAGACAGAACTTTATTAAAATTTTACTGAATTATCTTTAATCTCCAAAATCTCATGATTCTTCCTACGTTAGCCCATAAACTCCTGGACTAACCCTAATCAAAAAAAAAAAAACAAGTTATTGGGAAAAAAGATTCACCTGCATGCTTGTTGTCTATCGGGTCGTTTTCCCGGCCGAGTAAGAGGGGAAATCATTGGAGGAATGCTCTCAACGGGGCTTTCTGCTAAGCTATCAGAGTTTTGACTTTCGGGCGTGTTGGATTCGACAAAATGTGAATCTCCGTTCTCCAGGACAAGTGTTTGAGATTGTTGCTGTTTTGTGGAGGGTGAATCATACATTCTTTTGAAATTGAATGATTTTGAAGCGCTTAGTCCTCGTTCCAACGCTGCAACCATGGTACGACAACGTTCGCTTGTCTTCTTGCCTCGCAAGTTAAACCCCGTTTTGCCCTTTTTTAAGGACGGGTATATTTTTTGTTTTACATCTTTTTAGATAAAAGAAATAATAGTTGGACCATACTTTTATCAATGGGTCACACTGATATTTTAATAGAATAAATATAACCTTTTAGAATCTGTATTGTAGGTTTTTGTGCTACATTAAACAAAACAAAAAAAAAACTCTTTTTGGTTTTGAAGTGTAACAAAATTGTTAAGAACAAACGTCCGTCTTGGATTTAAGGATTAAAAACATTTCAAATATAAGAAATTAGTAAATCAAAATTTAGGGAGTTGGCTATTTTTAGGATTTGTTTCACTCTCTTCCGTCTTGCAAATAAATTGATGGTTTGTGGTAAAAGTGACGTTCCAGGAAGAACGGACAAGGCAATAAAAATCCAACTGATTCAACTTTCTCATGTCAGATCTACCACTCATCGAATTAACTATATTCTTATCCTCCAAATTTTATTATTCCTTAATCGCTATTTAAGTTAGTTTCAACGTAGAATTTTGATTGTGCACATGCTCTGAGTTTATATAACTAAAACACCGTGAAACACAGATGACATAAATAAGCTTAAATACAATTTTTTCCTTCTGAAACAGATTTGCAAACTAAAAATTAAGAAACAAAGGGGCTTATTTTAAACTGAACAATTTCCATGGTACTTTTTATATATGAATTTTGATACAGTGTTTATTCCAATTTAAACTAAAGTTTTTTTGAAATAAACGATTTCAACTATCAGATTTAAGCCGAAATCAACATTGACCGAGATTGTCTTAGTCAATTATGATGAGTCAGCTGACACATGTACAATATTCTGATGAGTCAAATGCCATGTTTCTGATTATTTTTGATTCAACTGTCACATATCATTCTTAGTTTGCAGATTGATAAAATTAAATTTTATTTTT
Source organism: Brassica oleracea var. oleracea (assembly GCF_000695525.1). Taxonomy (NCBI): domain Eukaryota; kingdom Viridiplantae; phylum Streptophyta; class Magnoliopsida; order Brassicales; family Brassicaceae; genus Brassica; species Brassica oleracea. The sequence continues at coordinate 31,018,874 of NC_027750.1, forward strand.
AAATTTTATATCAAAAATCTGTTGTTTTAATATAATTATTCTATTAAAATTTTGGTACAATTTTTTGATAAGATATTATAGAACTAAAAATCAAACTATATTCAATAAAATATTTTAAAGATCTGAAATTTACATTAAGTAATATATTAAAAGTAAGAGATTTGTGATAAAAATACAAAAATAAAATTTAGTTTTATCAATCTGCAACCCAAAAAATGATATGTGTCATTTGAACCAACAATAATCAGAAACATGGCCTTTGAATCATCAAAAATTGTATGTGTGGCAGCTAACTCAGCATAGTTGACTAAAACAATCTAGCCCAATGTTGATTTCGACTTAAATGTATAATTAAGGTAGTTTATTTCAAAAAAAACTTTGGTTTAGGTTGGAATAATCACGATATCAAAGTTCAGAAGTACGATGGAAATGATTCAAGTTAAAATATACTCCCTCCGTTTTTAATATAAATCGTTTTAGAATTATACAGAAAATCATTAATTTTTATATTTTCTAAACAAAAGCATCATTAATTATTTATCTAACCACAAATCAACCAATAATAAAATAGAAGGTATATTATCATTGATCATATAACATTAAGTGTTAATAAATTTTACATCGAAAACCGAAAACGTCAAATAATTTGGAACATAAAAATTTCTATAAAACGATTTATATTAAAAACAGAGGGAATACATTTTTCCATAGTTCTTATCCCAATGGTTCAGACATAACTAACCCCATATATAAATGACCTACATTTTTTTTGATGAAATTTCAAATTTATTCATCCTTTGAGGGAACTATCATTTACAAAAGAATACTAAGACTACTTGTGGCTACTTTATTTTGCTAGGCTATGAGACTAACCGGAAAAAAAATTGGGAACAGTTCCAACTACATAGTGTGCAAAAACCAACGATGAAGAAGTCCGGCAAGCTTATGACCAGCTCTGTATTTGAGGGATGATATGCGGTTGCACATCATCTTATCTATGGCCGTGCGCATAACATCTACTGACATCCAGCTTTTATGATGTCTCCTCGCATTTCGCTCGCGCCACAGATGATAAATAGTCATTTGGAAGAGCATTTTGATAAGGATCGTGTCCATATCCCCAAGACGGAGACCATGCAGATGGTCTAGCGTCAGCTGCCAATCCGGATCAGTATAAGAGCCAAGTATGTGATTTGCTAACCCATGCCACACTGTAAATGAATAAGGACATGCGAAAAACAAATGATCCCTTGTCTCATCTCTTTCACCGCACAGTGTACATCCTTGAGTCAACCCCCATGCACGCATCCTGTCTCACGTTGACAGCCGATTCTTTACTGCAAGCCAAGTGATGAAAGAGTACCTAGGCACACCTTGTGTGAACCATACAACTTTACTCCAGTCCACCATTGCCTTCCTTAATCGGATTTGTTCCCAAGTCTAAGAGGTTGAGAACGTATCACGATAGTCATCGTCGCCATTTCTCCATAAGACTACATCTCTCCCACGATGTGGAGCAGGCACCGGTTCCTCTACAATGGCAGCGTAAAGATCATGATAGTGTCGATTACGCTGGCCTCGAATGGCCCATTCATTCTGCTTCATCGCATCACTAACTGTAGCTCGACGAGGCAGACCAATATAGGCGGTGCCTGCGGCTCCAGTAACATCGATCAGACGCCCCTTATCCAACCAATTATCAAACCAAAAATATGTGGATTCACCATCGTTAACCTCAATCTTGAGGAAACCATATGCCACATCTCGTAGTTTGAGTAACTTTCTCCACATCCAAAACCCTTTTTGTGTATCTCGAACATCCAAGAAAGAGCTGTTCTTGAGCAGGTAATATTTAATCCAGCAAACCCACAGCGACTCATGTTGAGTAAATAAGCGACAAATAAGCTTTAAGGCATAAACCATAGATGAGTCCCTCAACCTCCGAACTCCCAAGCCTCCCTCATCTTTCGGGTAACAAAGATCTGCCCAGCTCACCTTAGCTTTATGTGTCTGTGTTAGAGATCCTGACCACAAAAAAACACAGCACATACTTTCGATTGTATCAAGGCACTTAGCAGGAAGAATAAATGTTGAACTCCAAAAGTTGACAATACTCATGATGACTGAGTTAATAAGTTGAAGTCTTCTGGCAAAGGACAAACTTCTATTGGACCAACATAACATTATGCTTCGGATCTTGTCTATCAATAGTTCATAGTCAAGCGGCGATAGAGATTTAGTCTGATTAGGTGATCTACATTTATTCCATTTAAGCTTTACTTACCCTGATTAGGTGAGTTTGATAGTACAAACAGAGGTGTCTCAGCTAAGGAACCAATAGCAACATTTCTAATCTTGGGTACAACCAAAAAGGATAGTTAAACAAGGCAAGAATGTTATAGAGTTAAGTTTATTTTCACTATATAAACAAGATATTGAAGTAATTGTATCCAAATAAAGGTAGACTTTTTAAGAAAATATGGTATGCCATAATTCCAAAAAAAACTTAAAAGTATAAGTTTAACATTAATATGAAAAATGTAATTGCACAGTCCGGACGAGATACACAATATAAAATAGTCTCACAAATAACATGTAAGAGTAAATGGCATAAAATAGACAGATCCTAAGAACCACATCGTGGTGATTTAATGGTCTCCACTAGAAGAAGAATAGCCTTGTTGATCCAGGCCATAGATCGATTCTCCTCTAGTGCGAGATTATTAACCCTACATATGGCTACCGTCAATTAACATGAGATGAAATCGGCGGGGGCCTTCGGCAGCAGTGTCATTAAGCGATATTCAGACTCTGTATGGTGTTTGGATATTCGGATCATCAAAAAATAAAAAAAATAAACAGATCCTAAGATCTTACATTACAAAAATCAAATAGAACATAGTCCATTAAAATCATTGCAAGATTGATTAGTCGAAACGAGAAAAAATTGAATACCTTAATCTCAAACAATCTTAACCGGAAAATGATATAAATAAAAATAATTACAAGATAATAATTTACACGTAAGATATAACCATAACATTTCAAAAAAGAAATGTTAAATAAAATATACAAATTTTCACCACGAAACACAGACCAACCCTTAGTATCAATATATTCACGTAATTAAGTTTGCAAAACTATACGGATAGTCGGCTGATGGTGAAAGAATGAATAACTTCATAAATATATATATTCCCTATGTTCCCGAAAGTAAGATGTTTTAGATTTTTTACTTGTTCCACAAAGATAGATTTTTTACTTGTTTTAGGTACTTTTTTATAATTTTAAGAAACATTAAATGAAAATATTTGAATTGATTAAATTTCATTGGTGAAAAGTTATTGGAAAGTGTATAATAAAGTAAAAAAAAATGTTAAATTATAAACATTTATTGAATTTTTAATAATCGTTAACACTTTAGAAAATCTTATTTTCAAGAACAGATGAAGTATATCCAAAACGGGCTTGGGAATTTGGGGCCTCAAGCAAAAAAAAAAGTTTGGTCCAGTTTATCTAAAATTATGAAAAATCAAATTAAAGTAAGCAGTAAGTATCAAACTGAAACATTTATTCAAAACACGTGACCAATTGTGCTAATGAATATTATCGAGAATAATTGGCCACTTCTATTAAAACAGGAGTACATTTAGTACTTTCCCCTTTGTTTTCCTCAATAATTACCAATCTATGCCACTCATCAAAACAACACTGTAGTTTTACATTATGCTATCACGTTAATCTAATAAACCGATACAATTGTTTTTCATGTCTCTTGGCCCACCCATTCCACATTCTCAGACTCAATTATTACGTATGGTCACGTTTCTTGGCCCATTCCACAAAACACTAAAGCTTAACCCAATAAATTGTTCCTATAATTACTACTAAATCGTTATCATATTTTCCTTCTAAATCTCGATACTATTCAACTAATGATTCCTAATTCTACTCAAACAACATTAACTGCAGCAAATCATAGCACAATATTCTTCAATTCGAAAATAAAACATCCAAACTTTTTTCCTATTTCTACTCTGTTATAAAAGAACTGGAATTTATTTGTATCGCAGGAATTTAAATAAGGGCGAAATTTTATACCCGTAGAAAGAAATAATACTGATACAGAGAGAGAATAGAAGAGAAGTGTTTTTTGAGGTGTGTTTTATAAACGATCGAAACGATCGTTTATATAGAAGAAGAATTCACTGTGCAAATAGTACAGCGGGCCCCACATCTTTTTATATATTCAAACATTTCGGCGCTGCTTTTGTTTACTTTCGTAACACTCCCCCTTGGGGGC
>NC_027750.1:31026590-31048060 GCF_000695525.1 Brassica oleracea var. oleracea
GATCGTGCTGATAACGTGTTATAAAAGAACTGGAATTTATTTGTATCGCAGGAATTTAAATAAGGGCGAAATTTTATACCCGTAGAAAGAAATAATACTGATACAGAGAGAGAATAGAAGAGAAGTGTTTTTTGAGGTGTGTTTTATAAACGATCGAAACGATCGTTTATATAGAAGAAGAATTCACTGTGCAAATAGTACAGCGGGCCCCACATCTTTTTATATATTCAAACATTTCGGCGCTGCTTTTGTTTACTTTCGTAACAGTTATTATATTTTCCTTCTAAATCTCGATACTATTCAACTAATGATTCCTAATTCTACTCAAACAACATTAACTGCAGCAAATCATAGCACAATATTCTTCAATTCGAAAATAAAACATCCAAACTTTTTTCCTATTTCTACTCTGTCAAAATAATCAAAACATGTATCTATTAATTAACACAATCAGCATATTCTTTCATTTAAACTTGCAAAACACGTTTTCCTTATATTTAGTGAATATATACGATTGTTAATTATCTCTATTATTAAAAAGGAATGTGCATATCTGTTTTAATTTTGCGTAACAATCAAAACTACCAAAAGATTGTGATTTATCCTATTAAACCTATCATTCACATTGCCAACTATATATATATCTCCTCTGTCATACGTGAAATACATATCACCGCAACCCACCAAGAAAGTAAACATGTCTAAGCTTACAACTTTTTCCCCTCTCACCAAACTAAGACCTTTCAAAGACAACTGGCGAGTTCGAGTGAAGTGTTTGCATTCATGGAAGCAAACGACAACTTTTGGAGGGGATACCTTCGAGATGATTTTCGCTGATGAATGGGTAACGTTTTGGTGACATTTTGTTCCAATCTTGACACTTCATTCTAATCTCAACGTTTTTTTTATTAGGGTAACAAGATCCAGGCTACTTGCAAACGAACTCTCATGTACCGAGTTCAACGTGATTTGCTGAAAGGGGAATGGGGAGTTATTGAAAAATGTCACCAACATCCAGCTGGTGGTCAATATCGAGCTACAGATCATCCTTACAAGATGACGATAGCAGAGGACGCCATCCTATCCGGTTCGAATTTTAGTGATGATAGAATGTTCCTGAATCTTGCCAGTTATGAACAAATTGAAAATGGAACTCTAATGGCACCTTTCCTCATAGGTAATCTCTAATTTGATTGTATATATATATTTTGTACTGTTTTGGTTAATTTACAATATAAGAAAACATAAACGATGTTTTATGTATTTTCTGGCAGATGTAATAGGGAGAGTCCATGAACTTGGTGATGTTCAAACCGTCCAGGTGTCAGGAGAAAACAGAAAAAGAGTTCAATTTCGCTTGGTTGACGCCGAGTTTGTTATTCGAAACCTCTGTTTTTACATTGTATTCTATAGTTATATTCTCCTTTTTTTGTCTACTAATTACATATAATTTATTAATGGTCAGAGGAAACAATATTGCATGTTGTCTTTGGGGAACTTATGCAGAGCAACTAGAACCTTTTACTGAGAACACCAAAGATCAAAAAATTGTTTGTTTGATAAGATTTGCTAAAATCAGCTCCTTTAGAGGTATGAATATTGCTTCTTAAAACACTGGTTGATTAATGTATTTTTATTGCTCTAATTAAATTTTAATGTGCGTGTAGGAGAGTTACAAATCACCAATGCTTTTGATGCATCCCTCATGTACCTCAATCCAGTGATTCCTGAAATTGCAGATTTAACACAAAGGTTTCATATTATTTTAATATTTTAGATTTTAGATGCTTGTATTGTTGATGAAAGTCTTAAGCGTTATTTGATTATTATCTTAATGGATTGTAGGCTGTCAGATAATCATCAATCTCTTGCTGTGGTATACAAACAGAAAGGAAAGGAGTCTAAAAGAATTGTGTACAACTGGGATGATGCTGAGATCAAATCTATTTCAGAAGTTAACGAGGCCAATCAGGTATTCACATATAAGTTTACTTAATATTTTGTAACCGTAAATTACATGTTTGTATTTTATAAAAAAATATTGGTGGAGATTTGCAAAGTCATATGTACTATTGAAGCAATAGATACAGACTGGGCATGGTTTTACTTCGGCTGCAACCATCACAACAAACGTGTCACTAAGCTTCCTAATGTTGATTATGGTAGGATGACAAAAATTGATAAACCATTGTTTCGTTGTGAAGGTTGTCAAAATAGTATCACTAACGTGTCGCCCAAGTAAGTGATTTTTAGCTGTTTTATGAGTTGAATCATATTATAGCTTTATCATCTTATGTTTGTGACAATGTTATTTTTGTTTTTTCATTAGATTCAAACTACATTTGATTGTCAAAGACGACACATCAACCTGTAAGCTAATGTTGTTGGGCTCTATTGCTAAGTCCATCATTGGAGTTCCTGCTGTTGACCTATGGGATGGCTCCTATGAGGAGGTATTATCTTAAAAATAATTCTGTTGTAATCACTTACTAAACGCATTGATGCCTTATTTTTTTATTTTTAATTATTGGTAGATTGAAGATCCAGAGATACTACCATCAGCTATTATTAGTTTGGTGGGAAAGTCATTCTGTTTTGGAGTTTCTATAGGCTCAGATAATGTCACCAATGGAGCATTGACATTTGTGGTTCTAGATGTTTTTTCTGGAGATAAAGTTCTTAGTATAGAAACAGAATCTCAGAAAATTTCTGAGACTGGCACGTCCTCTTCTACCATGTCATCTGGTAGTGTAAGTTTATTTTTAAAAATCTTCTTCTAACTTTCTAAAAAACTGATCAATATTTTGGCTAACAATCTTCTTCTACCATATTATAACTTAGGTTTTGATGTTGGAACAGCATTCATCAGATGATTATCCAACCCCCAGCACAAAACGCAAAGAGGGTGACACTGATCTACCTGACTTAACATCTACTAGCAAGAAAGTGTGCACGAAGTTGATCAAACATGAGAAGGTGGAAAAGGCAAAGACAGATTTGGCTGAAGATTGGAATCCAGTTCCTTGCGTTTTATGTTTCAAGTTGTTTTTCTATTCACGGTTTTTTTTCCAGTACTTTGAATTTTATGCATTTTTCTTATTGGTTTTCTGGGTTTTTAAGAAGTTTCAATATTTAATAATATGGATTTATCTATGGTTGAAAAACTATTATTGCCTTAATCATTATCATCCTAATACATATCCCATATATATATATATATATATATATATATATAATTCCTCTGTTTTTTATTTCTAAATTCGCTTAACCAACCAACAAATTCGCTTAACTAACCGATGACTTAAATAATATACATGTCTAACAATTAGATTCACTATCCTACAACTATAACATGAGTTTGTACACAACATACCCGTCCATCAATATACGTAAAAGCCGTGCCTTTTCATTTTTAGTTCCAATGGCGCTTTAATGCGTCCTTTGCATATTCTTTTATAGTCTTATTGACCTGTTAATTACATAAGCAATATCATTTTTAAAATGGTAACAGAAAAATTAACATTAATGGACTGCCTTTTAATTTTTTTAGAAAGGTATACAAGAAACAAACGATTGATATCCGTTTGACAGTGGAAAAAGATATACTAATTTCTAAATATACTTAATACCTAAATCTTTTTCCCTATATTATAGCTAACAATATATCTATGTATCTGAGATTAGAACCATATTATTGAGTATACCTCTTACAAAATAAACTTGAAGCTGCGACTCCAATTTATTTTGCGCAGCTACTCCATCGTCTTTTTTTCTCCAACGAGCCCTTTCAGGTCTTGGTTCATAGATGACTAAAAGGAAAAAATCGATTGAAACCAATGGAGATGAACCTGCAACAAAGAAAACAACACCATCATTCAATGATATGCTGATCCCTCCTGTGATCCAGAGTTTTACAAATTCTAACTCATATCCGGATATTCCATTGAGTTCTATATGGTTTAGACTGTTTGAAAACATAGAAAACCACCAAGTTCCAATAAATTCAACATCATATCAACAGATAAGCATGCTTTCACCACAAACTCCAAGAAATATAAGATGTGTGCTTGGTAAGTGTTTCATTTAAAACCAAGCTTGGTTTGCCTGATATCTTTTAAAAATTAGCTTTTTAAAACGTGTTTCATTTGTATTTCTTTGCAAGGTCTCGATTTAATGAGAACCGAAGTGCCTCACACACCAGTAATGAACAGTTGCTTAACATCATTAACAAGTAACTTTCATTCTTTCAATCTAATATAATTAAATTGCGTGTTCTTATACTAATTTTAACCATAACTACTCTATTATAAACAGGGGATCTACATAAGAGTAGCTTTGATTCTATCAAACATGGGATCTACAAAAGACAGCAATCAACTTCAAAGGGGTCAAAATGACCTGTACTAAAAGACATTACGAATGTAGCTCATTTTCGAAAATTTAAGTCAAATTCACAATCACCTACATTCAATGGATCGTCTCAGACCATAGACGAAGATAATTCAATAGTCGGAAACGATTTGTTTGCAGGTTTGATGTACTATATTGAGTACATTGTAATACTGTAAATCAAGTTATTAGAAATTAATTCATTTGTTTTTTTTTTACAGGAATGATTGATACTGATGAAGCACAAGTGTTTGAATGTAGTTCTCAAGAGAATACAGATAATGAAGATGAATATTCTGATATAGATGATCCTATGGATTCAGAATCGACTATTGTGCTTAATGTCCCAACGACCACTCCACCTATGTCACTATGCCCTGGTGGTCTTACCAAGTTTTCTATATCGTCCACGAACAATTTAAAAGAAAGTGGTAATGTGTCTACATTCAGTTTCTTCATACTGTAACATAATATTTGTTATAATGTTCAAATTTACATTATTCTTGGGTTTATATTTTTTGCAGAATATTTAGATGAAGGAGATCCTGACTACAAGTGTTCTCATTGTGGGGCTATCATGTGGTATGGAGAAAGGTTAAACAAGCGTAGAAATGCAAAGAATCCTGTATTCGCATTATGTTGCATGCAAGGTCAAGTACAATTGCCTCTACTGAAGGAACCACCAACAGTTCTAAAAAATCTTTTGGAAGGAGATGATCCACAAAGCAGACATTTCCAGAAACATATAAGACCTTATAACATGGTTTTTTCATTCACTTCCCTTGGTGGAAAAGTTGTGAGGGCTTTAAAAAAGGGTATAGGACCTGATATGTTTCAACTACAGGGAGAAAATTACCATTTACTGGGCAATCTAACTCCGCCTGATGGAAGTGAAGCCAAGTTCGGGCAGCTATACATAGTTGACACAGAGAATGAAATTGAAAACAGGGCAAAAAGTATAAGGTATGAAAATTATTATTTCTAATTTCGTCCTCTAGATATAATAACTAACCTGATTTTTTTTTTTTAATATGTTTTCAGCTCTGGGAAACAGAAATTTCAGGTCAACAAGAAGGATAATCTCAGGAAAGATATTATTGAAGTTTTGATGAAGATGTTGAACGAAGTCAATCCATATGTACAAAAGTTTAGATCAGCAAGAGATCGCTTTGACACAGACCCTGAAGATTCATTTCATATGAGGATTGTTAGTGAGAGGTTAAAGGATGGAAGAACATAAACACACCCACTGCCTCGGAGGTTGCTGCACTTATTCCTGGAGATTTTAGTCTTGATATGGACAGAAGGGATATTGTTCTACAACAAAAATCAGGGAAACTGCTGAGAATAAGCGAGATTCATGCTTCTTATCTTGCACTTCAATATCCTCTTTTGTTTACCTATGGAGAAGATGGTTTCAGACTCGGCATTAAGAAAGGAGCAACAAAAATTACATAGAAACAGAAAAAGCCTAATATCAGTATGAGGCAATTCTTTGCTTTTCGTCTACATGAACGTAAGAATGAGTCTCATTCTCTCCTACATTCTAGAAGGCTATTTCAGCAGTTTGTGGTGGATGCCTTCACAACAATTGAGTCTAACCGCCTGCGATATTTGAAGTTAAACCAAACTTCTTTGCGATCTGATAGTTATGACTCCATTAAAGAGTCTGAGAATGCAGGAAAAGTGGATATGAATGAGCAAGGATCAGAGTTTACGTTACCAGCTTCTTTCGTTGGGAGTCCTAGATATATGAAGAACAATTACTTAGATGCTATGACAATATGTAAGCATTTTGGATTCCCAGATCTTTTCATCACTTTCACATGTAATCCCAAATGGCCAGAGATCACAAGATATGTTAAAGCGAGGAAGCTAAAGGCAGAAGACAGATCAGATATTATTTGTAGGATCTTCAAGATCAAACTTGATTCGTTGATGGATGCTTTAACAAAGAAGAATCTTTTGGGAGAGACGCGCTCATGTAAGTTAAAGCGAATTTGGATATCTGTTTTAACGTTTTATTTGGACAATATATTTTCTATAATTGATGACTAAACTGTAATTTTTCTTTTGAATTAGCTATGTACACAATTGAGTTCCAGAAACGTGGTTTACCACATGCTCACATTCTCCTATTCATGAAGAAGATAAAGCTTCCTACAACAGACGATATTGTCAACATAATTTCTGCTGAGATTCCTAATAAAAAGGAAGAACCAGAACTTTATGAGGTCATTAAGGATATGATGATTCATGGACCATGTGGAGTAGCTAATATGAATTCTCCATGTATGGAGAATGGCCGTTGCTCTAAGTTATATCCTAAACCATTTGCTGAGAAGACCACTATTAATAAAGAAGGATTTCCTATATATAGAAGGCGTCAGCAGTCCGAGAACTATGTTCTCAAGAATGGAGTGAAATGTGACAATCGATATGTCATTCCTTATAACCGAAAATTATCTCTTCTTTACAGAGCTCACATTAACGTCGAGTGGTGCAACCAAGTTGGATCTATAAAGTATTTATTCAATTATATAAATAAAGGAAATGATCGTGTCACAGTTGCTGTTGAGCCCCCAGACCACATTGTTGCAAGTGAGTTAGGAGATGTCGAACTTACTAAGGAAAAACTTGACAAGAAAAGGGATGAACTCAAGGAATTCTTCGATTGCAGGTATATAAATGCAATGGTTATTTCCAGTTTACAACTTCCTTAACTAATCTGCGATTTTGCTGTGAACTTATCTGCGATTTTGCTCTTAATCATTTGTTTTTGCAGATATGTTTCGACGTGTGAAGGAACGTGGAGAGTCTTCTAATTTCCAATTCATTATCGATCAACTGCTGTAGAGAAGCTTAGTTTCCATCTCCCTGGAAAGCAAGTTGGGACTTTCAGAGGGAAAGATAAATTGAAAGTAGTGGTCAGTCGGAAGCTCATTGAAAATACAATGTTCTTGGCTTGGTTTGAGTTGTGTAAAATTGACTCCCTCGCAAGAACATTGACCTATGCTCAAATTCCAAACTTCTTTACTTATGATAAAAGGTCAAAGAAGTTCAAAAGACGGAAACGGGGATTTGCTTTAGGGAGGATTAATTATGCTCCTCGGACTCAGGAAGATGCTTATTTCTTGCGTGTATTGTTGAACGTTGTCAGAGGACCCACCAGTTATGAAGACATTAAAACTTATGAAGATGTTCTGTATCCGAGCTACAAAGAAGCATGCTATGCTCGTGGGTTATTAGATGATGATCAGGAGTACATTGATGACATAATAAGAAGAAGTTATGAAAGCACAGCAAGTGAGCTACGGAAAGTGTTTGTGATGATGCTTATCAATAACACTTTATCCAAGCCTGAGACGGTATGGGAAAACACATGGCAGCAATTGTCTGAAGATATTGAGCACTACAGGAGAAGATATTTTAATAGACCAGGTTAACATTTTATTTTTACACACAGCTTCAATAACACTTTATCCACATTACATCTTCTAATCTTAATCTGCTTGCCCATCCTTGTGTTTTTTTTGTAGGTCTATTGCTGAGTGATGATGATAAAAAGAAGTATGCTTTACTAGAGATAGAAAAAATCCTGAGGCCTAATGGTACTTCTCTAGCAAGATTTAAATCTATGCCTAAGCTACCAAGGACAAGTAGTCATGATTCTAACGTCTTGGTGTTAGACGCACGCAGCTATTGCCGTACCACTTTGTTAGAAACTCTTGATAAAGATATTCCAAAGATGACCAGCGAGCAGAAAAATATATATGAGCAGATTCTTTCAGCTGTGAATAAAGGAGATGGTGGAATGTTTTTTGTTAATGGTTTTGGTGGAACTGGGAAAACCTTCCTCTGGAAATTGCTTTCTGCAGCTATCAGATCTCGAGGAGATATTGTTTTAAACGTGGCTTCAAGTGGCATCGCATCATTGTTGTTGCAAGGCGGTCGGACAGCTCATTCCAGGTTTGGTATTCCCCTAAATCCAGACGAGTTTTCCTCATGTACTATGAAACATGGAACTGACGAAGCTAATTTAGTGAAAGCATCATCACTTATTATTTGGGATGAAGCGCCTATGATGAGCAAGCATTGTTTTGAAGTTTTGGATAGAAGTTTATCTGATATTGTGGGAAGCACCACACACAACCATTTGGTGGTAAGGTTGTTGTTTTTGGTGGTGATTTTAGACAAGTTTTGCCTGTTATCAATGGAGCTGGTAGAGCTGAAATTGTTATGGCTTCACTGAACTCATCCTATCTTTGGGAGAAGTGCAAAGTGCTTAAGCTCACAAAGAATATGCGATTGCTTTCTGGTTGTTTGTCACTTGAAGAGTCAAAGGACCTTAAAGAATTTTCAGAGTGGATTTTGAAAGTTGGAGATGGTAAACTTTCGGAGCCTAATGATGGTGAAGCAGAGATTGAAATCCCCTCTGAATTTCTGATTACCGAGGCAAATGATCCTATAGAAGCGATTTGCACAGCTATTTATGGTGATTCAACAACATTGCATGAAAAGAAAGAGGCCAAGTTTTTCAAGAGCGAGCTATTCTTTGTCCAACTAATGAGGATGTCAATATAGTTAATGATTATATGTTGGATAAGCTTAATGGTAAATTTCAAATATTCAACTTTATTTTTTTATTCTCTTTATTTTTTTGAGTAATTCCCTAATATATGTTTGTGCTTTCAGGTGAGGAAAAAATTTATAACAGTGCTGATAGTATTGATCCTTCCGATACAAGTTCAGTAAACAATGAAGCTCTTGGTCCTGATTTTCTGAACACTGTTAAGGTTTCTGGTTTACCAAACCATAGTCTTAGACTAAAGGTTGGTTTTCCAGTTATGGTTCTGAGAAACATAGCTCCTACCGATGGGTTAATGAATGGGACAAGACTGCAAATCACTCACCTAATGGATTTTATGGTTCGAGCTAGGATTATAACAGGAGAAAGGGTTGGAGAAACTGTTGATATTCCTAGATTGCTGATAACACCCTCAGACACCAGATTGCCCTTTAAAATGCGGAGAAGGCAACTGCCTCTTGCTGTGGCTTTTGCAATTACAATCAACAAAAGCCAAGGTCAATCACTATCTGAAGTTGGCCTCTATCTACCAAAACCTGTCTTTTCACATGGTCAGCTATATGTGGCTGTTTCTAGGGTCACTTCAAAAAAAGGATTGAAAATTTTGATTGTGGACAAAGATGGCAAACCTCAGAAAAAAACTATGAATGTTGTTTTCAAAGAAGTTTTTGACAACCTAGAACATTTGGAGTCATAAGGTATGTCTCCATAATCTTAGATATATACAGTTTTCAATGTTTATTTAAACAACTCATGTTATTGCGTAACAGGATCATAAGCATAGTAACTATAATATTCAAATACAAACGATGATGGTGTGTGTGTGTCTATTTTTTTTTCTTTCTAGGTTTCAGTTGGTTATGTTCAAGCTGTGGTGGAAGAATGCTCGCTGATTAGAAAGACTTCTTTTATTTATGCAAACAACATTTGTTTTTTATTTAATCAAACATTCACTTATTAAGATTCTTATTCTTGAATTTTGAACTGCTTGTGAATTCTCTTTGTTCATTTTAAACTATTATCTTTATCATAAACACTAATAAGCATCACTCAGACAAGTAATAACCATACATAAATATTTAAGGCAGTGTTCTTTCTTACTCACTATTTATTCTACATGTCCTACATTGCTTGCCTACTTCCACCGTTAGTTATGATAGATACAAAATTACTAACCTTAATTCATTCTGTTGTCTTCGATGTTGTTGTTTGCCTTTGTATATGTACTGGAAACGGTTCTTAGAACGTCCAACTCCAACAATTGTCACATTTAAATCGCAGATAATATAACCTGCAATCGATTGACATGCTGTTTTATAAAAGATAGTCAAGAAAAAATCAATCCGAGCTATGCAACACTCGGACAACTATAAACCATACACACATGCTCCGAACAATAATATTTATTAATCTACCATTTAAACATAGATGAGACAATCAATATCATCTATGCTCTGAACAACATGAGACAATCAACTCTATCCGACATATCTTATTAACAATCATCTATTAGTTTTTTATTTATTAATATACCTAAAAAAATTAATCCAATTTGTTACTTATTCAAACATATTTCTGAGTTAAAGAAAAGTTGGTTCAAACCATTCGCGGGTGAGAAGAAAGAAGAATTTTTACCACTTCTTTACCGAACAAAGGCTGCAAGACGTTTTTCCCTGTTGGGTAAACTAGATCCGTCTCTGTGTTTCCCATCGAAAGCTAATGGTACTCCATACCTTATCTGGTCTCTGCAAAATAAATCAAAATTGTTATTTACAAGAGCGTAATCGTAAATACTCAATTAAATTTCATTCAAGAAACTCAGAACCTTATACATAAAGTTCAAAGCTAACAAAATATCTATCTTCTACAGTTTTTGGAGTTAAGAAATTAATTTTTTCTCTCTATAGTTGAAAGCAGGCAATTCTGATCATCGTTTCACAAATTGAGCCGACCACTCTGTCCATTATGTGTATGCGATGTCTACCTTTTTGTTCTTCTATTTCTCAAGTTCTTATATCTGCAAGTAAACATAATATAAGACACATAAGACGATTAATTTATTACAATATTGACCTGAGACTTCTATATCAATTATTCGTATAATTTACCTATAGAGTAAAACTTCAATTGTGAACCTCTTCCACGATTGGACCGGACCCTGCTTGGTTCTGATTACAATATCAAAAAAACTATTAGATTGATATAGGAAAAAAAATTTAAGTCAGGATTTTACCTTTGCATGTCGACTCCACCTATGTGTCCAATCCTTTAAATTATTTATGATCTCCATTAAACAGTTTTGTTAGGAAGAAAGATGCCATAAGACCGATTTTCTGCAGATCGGAGATAACTATCAAGAGCAAGATCATTAAAAACAGCAGAAACTATCAAAATCCAAACCTTTCTTTGCTAGCTGTATTGACAAACATATCTGCATATATCGTATTCATCAGAAGATGTTGGACTCCTGAAGAAAGATTGCCAAGGAGCGAGAGAAAAAAAATTCACGATCTATTTTTTTCTGAGGAAATCAAAAGTCTCTGTTTTTACTTGGAAACGTAAACAAAAAAGATCTGTTTGTTCCCGGAAAAAAAAAGTGTAACAAAACCCTAATGGACATTTAATAAATCAAGATTTTTTAAGCCCAAATCATTATTGTTATTAACAGCCCTCATTACATCACGATATTGGGCTTCCCAAATTATACCCTTTTTTTCATTTGGTTCTTTCTGATTTGTTTTTTTGGTTTACAAAATAATCATCAGAACTTTTGCATTTAGAAAATGAATTTAAAACTAACAATGGTTCTTAAATTCTGTAAAAAAACAT
Source organism: Brassica oleracea var. oleracea (assembly GCF_000695525.1). NCBI lineage: Eukaryota > Viridiplantae > Streptophyta > Magnoliopsida > Brassicales > Brassicaceae > Brassica > Brassica oleracea. The sequence goes on from NC_027750.1 coordinate 31,038,397, forward strand.
TTAATTAAGTAGATTAATATAGATTTCGTTGCCGTAAAAGTTGTAAATCTTTTGCATAATAAGATTTAGTATATGAAAACATTTCAATATAACTTATAGAGTATGAAGAACATATGATATAATGAGCCTATTATAAACACAAAATAATATTGTCACCATATAAACTGAAAAATATATAAACAATACATACTATAATATGGAACTCATATTATGTTCAAACATGTGAAATTATCTAACACTTGAATGATCCGTAAAAAAAAAACATTCAGAAAAATATATCACCCGCGCAGGCGCGCAGGTCAAAAGCTAGTAAATTCAATTAAAATTAGAAGCACACCAAACTTGTGTTTCTATTCTAGACCGGCTCTGTGCAATAAACTGATGAATTTCTCTCGATCCATAAAGATGATGGGGTTTGTTTGCTATTTTCTTATAAGAAAAAAACAGAAAAAGAAAATAGCATTACTGGAAAATGTAGTTTTCATTGTTTGCAACTTTGCATCCATAAAGGTATGTTATTATACTTGTTTTTGATTGTTAGGAAACAAATAAACAAATATGAAATTGTTGCATGGTTTGAGTAGATTTTTTTTTTTTTTTTTCCATCTATATTTTATTAGACGGGCGAAGCCCAAACACCAAAACATACAACATGCCCAACTCCGAAAGTTTAAACCAACGGGCCAAACCAAAACAAAAAACACAAACGGCCTCAGGCCCAAATGATTAAGTCGGGCAAACCGACATTTCATGTCCAAAACCCGTGTCAGCCCAAAACCAACGTGGGGACACGCGTCTCACTAAAAGTTACCGCCACCGAACGAGACCCAACCTCGAGGATAACGTCGGCGGAGACGAAAACCACCGCGAACTTCGCCGGAACACACCGGGATCAGAAATGACAAACACCGAAATCCCTCAGGACCTTAACCAAAACACCGCACCCACCTCCAACGACAGTATTGGAAGTTTGAAGGAAACAGCTTCTTCAATCGTACACGTTAGAGAGATCAATCGAACCGAGATCAAGATCTCATCCATGCTGAGGTCCACAATCACCACAAACCCGACACATACCTTAATCACCGCAGGCGAATGAAACGGCTCAAGACAGAGTCCTCACCGCCATCAATTCTTCTCCACCGTAACGAAGATCAACCGCTGGACAGTTTCGCCAAAAGGAGCACGAACCGCCGGAAACAGAGCCGGCTACACAACTGTCGAAAGGACCACCGTGTACCAGAGTCAGTAATCTTTACTCGGAAGGGAACCACCACGACTCAACAGTCTCTCAAATTCTCAGAGAGAAAAGAGAGAGAAGTCTACCATTCCCTTCTGAGTAGTTCTGCAACGAGATCTTATCCTATGGTTTGAGTAGATAACATGTAAAGAAGGAAAAAGGAGCCGCAAAGGAATTAATTGCTCACACAGCTGTAAATTAGCAAATCATAACTGAACAATCTCCTCCCAGTCAAACTCGCCACGTCTTTCCCAAAACATTTCGTGACGTGTTGTCTTCAGCTCATTTGCTATTTCTATTTTTTGTGTTAATTATAAATCCCAAAAATGCAAACCTGATTAGTGAATAAAAATAATCACACAATTCTAATTACTTAGCAAAAGACGACAAAATAGAATCCGAAATAGCAAGTTTATCCATTGCAGCTTTGCTCGCATCATTGCACTCTTCACATGTGCGAGTGCGTCTCCCGTTGTTATTTTCTCCGTCACGACAAAACACTTCCAAGTAATTACTATTCATATATTTACTTAATTTGTTACTAGATTTTGATCCGCGTTTTGAAAGCGCAGATTCGTTTTCCTCTTAAAATTCGATTTAAAGAGATAAAATACTTCTAAAATGTAAGATTTTTTCGTATATTTATGTTTGTTTATAGTAAATTATAATTGTAATGTTTTCATCTTAATTTTTTGAAAATATGATTTTTGAGGTTTACAAAAGAATAATTGATTTTGTGAAAGGAGTAAAAAGTTATATATACTTCTAATTAATGAACTTAATTATGTCAAAAAAAAATGAACTTAATTATGGAGAATTTATATATGTAAAAGTTTTTTATTTACTGTTAACTTATTAATAAACTATTATATTTAAAATTTAATATATTGTAGTTTTTCATTATGCGTATCTTAGTTTTTCATGAAAGTAAAACTTATATGTAAAATTTAATAATCAAACTAAAAAACAATTAGAATATGGGTTTAATATGAATTTATATTTGATCATAAATAGAAAACACTTTAAATTGGACTTCATTTTGTCAGCCTAAATTACTTAATTCGACCCAAATGGCCCAAGGAAAAAACAATCTCTACCGACAAAATTCTATTGTAACCGACCATTTACTTTTACAAAAAAAAAAACAGAAAAAGGAAAGTTAAAATAATTTGGCTGAATTCGTAGGACATCAACGGTTAAGTGGTTCTCTCGCGATCTTGAGAAATCTGATGATACGGCCATTCATTCAGTCTAAAGCAGATCAGCTTTTTGGTTGTGGAAAAGGTTAGAACCATCTCCCCAGTAACAATTATAATGTTAGATTGATATGTTCTTGGGTAAGTGTCCCGCTACATTGCTTTAAGTCTGTTTCTTATTTGATGTATATGCAGTTGCAGACATCGTACTTTGGAGAAATGTGAAGAATACTTCTCTCTGGAAGCACATTTACTTCGTCTGCAGACCAACTTTCGTTTGTGCTGTTGCTCTGTATGGACTCTCGTTTGTGCCATCAAAGATGTAAGTACTCGTATGCATCAATCTATGCATGTTTCTCTTTTGAAATCAATTGTAATTTGTTGACATATTTTGCTGTTTCGACAGCTTTGGGTTTCTTCAAGTCAAAAAAATACTTCCGTGGAGATTCGAGATTTCGGAGTCTGTAGTGAGAGATCTTAGCAGGGATATCATAGTTGCATGGAACCACGGAGTTCACAGTTTAAATTCCTTAAGCAAAGGAGGAGACTGGATCAAGTTCTTCAAGGTACAGTTTTACTCTACACATTTCTCTGATGCTCACTAAACATGAATATAACTCTCTCGTTTATTCATACCAAAAACAGGTTGCTGGATCACCAGACAATCGAAGATAGAGAGCTCTTGTTCTTCAAGGTTTATAATCCTTGCGCTTTGCAATATCCAAACGATTGCTTGGAGACTAACTAATCGCATGTAGCAAATCAAAAGGAGCAATAGTCATTAGAGTTGTGTCATTGCCATTGTCCCTGATAATAATCTAATCTATTAAAACAAGAGTACAAAAAAAAATAACCCTGAGTTTTTCTCAAAAATTACAATCTTGTGCCACTGCTTTAAATGTGATCGTTTTATTCATTTTCTAATCCAAAAATTTCGGTAAACCGTTCTCTTCATATCACCCTAGATACGCAGGTTTATTTTGGGCTAATCCAAATATATGGTATAAAATTACACATAATATTTATCTATCTACAACCAAAGCTAAAAGAAGTAACATATGAGATTATACATGTAATATTAAGCTTATAATTGTTTCCTATTTATGAAATATTTGTCAAGTTTTCAATCTTTCAAGTTACAATAAATATTTGATTTTTACAATGTATTAAATTTGTTGATTATAATTGAATATTAAATGATTAAATTCCAGTTATATTCTCAGTATATTCCTAATCCAATCCCGTTTTTATAGCATTCAACTATCATTTTTCGATTATGAGTTTTACAATATATTTTGATTCACATTGTATTAAACACTTTTACTAACCGTTGAATATTAAAATCGTTGTAAGCTCCAATTATTTTCTGAGTATATTCATAACCCAATCCCGTTTTAATATCATTCATAATCAGTTTGATAATGAAAAATAATATAAACAGTCATCATCTGTTTGTTATTCGCAGAATATTTTTTAAATATTGTTTTTCAAACTTGGTCAACGAACAATATCATTTAAAATAAAGAAACAGAACAATTTGTTAGATATATGACCTCTTTATTATCTTCTATCTATTATTTAATTTTTGAAAATAGTTTTAGACAATAATCAATCATTATCATCTAACGTAAACTAGATTTTGACCCGCCGTTAGAAAGCGCGGATTTTTATTTTGTTTATTTATCAAAAATTGATTTACAAACTAGCATTTTTTTTTGTTTCGAACCATAACAATTGAGGTTTTAGGTTTGTATCATTTGTTTTTTTTTCCTTCAAAATATGGTATTTGTTTGAAATATGGTAGTTGTTTATAATAATGTTTTGAGTTTTAAGAATTGTTTTCATATCCAACCTAGATTCGTGGTTGAACCTATAGACCCGATACATTGTACATAATCCAGTTCAAATTTAATGAAAAATTTGTTAATTAAAAATTCGATAAAACCTGGTAAAAACCCAAAAACTCACAATTAACCTGCGGTCTGATACCAATGATTCAATAAAAAACACAAATATCTAATAGTATTTTTTTTTAAATTGATTAAATTACTCATATATTTTTTAATATAACATAAATTTGTGATTCCTTAGAATATTATGCAATTTTATTATGTTATCCAAATAAAAAATGATAATATAAAAAATCTTATTGATATGATAATATTAGTTTATCTTCGTGATTGATAACCTATTATAAGTTTGTATTTTTATTTAAGATTTAAAAGTTGATTTTAAGATAATTTTTAAAATATTCTTAAACACCGTAATTACTATATCGATATTATGTACAAAATGACATTATACACGGAAAAATAATATTCAAATATGTATATGATATATGATTTTGGTTTTGGTGTAGGATATAGGGTTTTGGTTTGTATTGAAAATCTGCATAATATTCGAATTATTTATTGTTCATAATATATTTATACTTAGAATATTTATATTAAATTTAAAGTTTGCATATCGTTTATATATATATATATATATAGGCCCATTATTTATTAATTCATTTAAGTGTATCTGTAGGCCCAAAATCAAAAGACTTAAATGCCATTAATGAATTTTATTAATTATTTGCAAAAATAAGAGTATTTTTGAGAAAATTGCAATTTTCATTAAGGGGAATGTTCATCTTTTAATGGTATTGATGAATGTGCCATATAAATATATTTAATATGATTTTTCAAATTATGGTCCCAGAATTTTTTCCATTCTAGAAAATAGAATCCAGAAATATTCAAAAGATATATTTGATTCAGAAAATCTATCAAGTTTAAAACAATAAAATTTAGGATATTTTAGAAAATGCTACACGTTCTTTCCTAAATTTAGACTTAACCTAAACACCTAATATTCTTCTTCTATTGTTAATAGTATAGATATGATAATGTCAATGCTTTTCTAAAACAAATATTTTCTCAAGCCTTTTGACCTTACGCATTTTACCCTATGGTTTCTACTATCAAGATAAATGAGCTTAAAGATTTGAAACCTAACATCGAGATGGTTGGTTCATGTAAAAGTACTACACTCTTGAAAACAAAATACTTCCTTATCAGGCGAAACCATGGAATTCATCCTAACTAATGAGAATGTAAGTGTTTTTACTAACGACCTATATATCCCAAAAAAATATTTATGAACTCATATATTATGTCGGATTCATTTTCACAAGCATGTCATAATTTTCATATTGGTGTATGTAACACGTAAAACGGTAACAAAATCATTCTATGGCTTTCAAAACTTCTCATTTCTAAATATAGATATTATAAATTAGCATCAGATTATATACTACAAACTTTATATCTCAATTATGATCATCCTAAACATGTAAAACAACTACTACACATATACACAAAACACATTATATATTTTTCATATAAAAATATATCTTATAAAATATAATATTTTTAAATGAAACAATCCCGCGCTTTAAAAGCGCGGGTCAAAATCTAGTTTTCTTTAAAAAAAATAGTATGATAGACAAATAACTACTGTAAAAATAAGCAATAGATTATGCCCTTACATATCTTTAAATGCTTCTGCGTCGGGTATTGTAGGGTTGATGATCATTTGAGAAGCATCAAAGGCATTATAGATTTGTAGTTCTCCTGTTATTTTAATCATTTAGTAGGGTAGATGTTAGACAGACTTATTTATACAAATATTATTTTGTTTTCACGGTTCAAATTTATAGAACTCAAATATGTACCTCTAAACTTTCCAAGTTTAGCAAACCAGTCACCATTCCATCGTCTTGGTTGCAGGCAGAATGGAGTATGTTGGTTAAGTTGCCCCAAATGCAACATGGTATTCTTGAATCACTATGGCGCAAGTCAAAAAGCAAGGTTAGGTGTAATTTCTTTAGACTGAAATAAGCGCTTGGATTGTTTTTAAATGACAGCAAACTTACTAGCACATAGCACATAATTTAAAATAATACATTGCAAAGGTTATTATTAATAGCAAGTATAAATATATTTTTGATGCACTATGGCTTATAAATTTACCAATTAAGAAATTTTCATCAAGTGTTCGAGACAAATCTCAATGGAAATCGACCAAATTAAGGTACAACTCATCATTCATGAATTTTTCTTTGGACCGACTAACGACTGTATTTGGATTAAATACAATCTTGTAGGGATGGTTTGTTGTGCGATAAGCTCCTCCTGCGGGCCTAACATGGAAGTTTTAGATGTTGCGCCATACTCCAACCGAAAGAAGCCTTCCTTTACTCTCAATGTAAGTCTTTTTGCAGGTTGCATGAATTTTATGCCCCTTGTACATGTTACAAATACATTTAAAATATTAACATCATTAAGCGCAAGTTCAAATAACATATAAAATAAATAAAAAACACAAATCAAAACGTCACTAAATAAGTTAGGAGTGCTTACATTCTCATCAGCCAAAACGAATTCCAAGGTTTCCCGCCTAGCTTAATGTTTTGCTTCCAAGAATGTAGAACCTTCACATGAACAATCTTAGTGGTGTTTCATGGCTTCAAGTCGTTGATTCCAGTGACTTTTTCATTAGAAGCATTCGATGTTTTGATTTGCATTTTTGAAGCCATTTGTTTGTTTGACGATATGAGTTTGTTTAGGAAGAGGCGTCGTTATTTATAATAGGATGAGGCGATAGGGAGAGTTTTTTAGGCTTTTGAAAAACTTGTGGAATACTTTAAATCTTGGTGAGATTTTCTAGTTAATAGTAGTAAATTCAGTTATCAATTTGAAATCTAAGATATTATGTGAGTATTGTACACGCAATATAATTATAGATTGGTTTTTTTGAACAGTGGATGTAGCTAAAGCGTATCTTCTTTTTCTATATTTGATTATATGTTTACTTGCACCGTGAACGTAGCTAAAGCGTATCATGTTTAAATTATTAATATTTGCCAAAATTTAGGAGTATGTTACTCAAATTGCGTACGAAAATTAGGGAATGATTTGAAAAATTACAAATAGATATGGTATCCAAACTATATAAAAAAAATGTATATAAATTGAAATTATTTTAAAAATAAATCAATTTTTAAATAAATATTGTTATTAGATTCGGAATATATCTTAGTAACTTGTGGTTAAATATATTTATTTTAATATTTTTGGTTTGATTAAAGTGTCCACTATCTTGGTTACGTTAATATATACCTTAGTACGTTACTCTTTTGGTTTGATTTACATTGCTGTTTATATATACATTATATTCATCTTGGTTAGTGTTTTCATTTCAGGGTATAGGGTTTGAAAAAAAAAAGAAGATGATTTGATGGGGTTTTCATGGTATAAGGCTTGATGATAAAGATGAATTCGATGGGTTAAACAATCATTTTCTGTTTGGATTTCAAAATGCATGGGTTTACTCGGCAGTGGGCTTAAATAGGTCTGATGGGATATAAAAACAAAACATTCTGATTGGTCTATTAACATGGACGTTTTTCATTTAAAAAAAAGAAAAAAAAGGTAGTGGCATTTGGTTGTAAATATATTGAAAAGTTAGGGGCAGAACTTTAATAGTATAGATCTGACTACATGCAATATTCTTTTTTATGGTAAAATGTTAAGTTTATTATACCAAATTTTCATTTTTTACAGAAATACGAAAAAAACTAGAAACATAATTGCAGAAATTGAAACTAAACAAAGCATTTATAATGAAAATGCACTTTCTATTACAAAGAAGAATAGCCTAAGAGATGAACCGGAGGTAACGTAGTGTCTATGACCCAAAGGAGAGGTGTGAGGGGACTAAGCTCTCAGTTGCCGCGACCTCCCGGAAAAAAGGCGGCTCAAACCTTGAAGCAACAGGTAAAGACCTACAGCTTCCAAGAGACTCAATCATCAACACAACCACAAAGAAATACATCACGATGCTGCAAACCCATTCAACATCGCCCCACCGGCAGTACGAGGAGGAGTCCACAGATAGGCGGTGCCGTCGTTCGGGACGGTGAACTGGAGATTGCTGCCTCCAACCCTTCAAATCCAAGACCGTATACACTCATTTAACCCACCCAAGACTACGGGCAATATTATGATTACGATAACTACATATTTGCTCAATCTATCCTTCCTCGTAGACTATTCCTGAACTATGTTGGGAGCTCGCTCAACTCCAGGACACCTATATCTTGCAAGGTACTCATCATTTACTCTCTGCTCTTTACTTGTAGCTTTTGGATGATTTTGGAATTTCATATGATTTTACTCACCATAACCTTGCAGGTGACTACGATCTAAAGGTCATGCGTCAAGAACTGTATGTTAACAAAAAAAAATGATTACGATAACAATACGATTAACCAATGATGATGAGACTTATAGAACGTTAAAAACTAAGAAACAGTATTGATCAGGGGCGAATCTAGTGTTACTTTTAAGTGGGTGCAAAATAACTAATAATTGTATTTTTGGTGGAATTGAACTTGGATTCTTAGAAAATCATGGGTGCACTATAATCAAACTAACCACTTCCATCTTATTGGTCTAGTGTAAAATTTTAAATATATAAAATACACTGGGTGCACTTGCACCCTTATTGATGAACCTAGCTTCGTCTCTGCCCTGGTACTGAAACTAAGATGGTGGTCTAGTGTAGGCGAATTTTGGATTGTTAATTAATTTAGGTTCGAAAGCACCTCACTACACTTCATTTCGTGCCACACAGATATAGACCTATGTTACGGTCATTTGAATATATGGAGTGAAAATTCATCCGTGGACCACACAACCTTTTCGAGGATTAGTTTAGATCTCTACGCGGATCTGGAATATCTCAAAGTTTAAGGAAAAAATATATATACTAAAAGATTCAAAAGAGAGAGTAGAAGCAAACTCAAACCAAAAATAATTGATGATAGGAGTTTCAAGGCTCCTAATCAAATGTTGTAGAATAAAGGATGTCAAACCAGTTCTAAGTGATTCTAAAGCAAAGGGAATGCAAGACCATGCTTAATCTAAGTGCTATCAATTGGTGAGATGATTTTTGAACTAGAATGCTACTAAAATGCAATAAATGACAAAGCTTTCTTTCTTATGAGATAAGAGAACTCATGGGCTAAAGGAATTGACCTTGGGTGATCAAGTTTCATTCTAAAGGTGTTAACTTTCAACCAGTCTATCTACCTTAGACCTAGACACCATCCTAAACAAACTCTATCTCTAGATGAATGTTCATTTAATAAGATAACTCATGCATCAAATCTCTTTGGTTG
>NC_027750.1:31048260-31054460 GCF_000695525.1 Brassica oleracea var. oleracea
ATCTATACTAAAACACCTTAGATCTAGCTTAATCACCCTTAGTCTCCCTAACCCATGAATCCAAAGATGACTACTCACTACCCTTCATGATGAGCCCAAGAATCAATGATGATTTGATGCTAATCATGATTAGTGATCCAAATAATCAAGCAATCACAAGAGAAAATGATCACGATAAGATCTTTCACCTAAAAGCTCTTTGTGATTAGATAGAAAACAAGATAAGTCCCAACTTTGGGATTACAAGAGTATTTATATGTCTTTGGTAAACCTAATGGTTTCCATTAAAAAGTGTAAAAAGCCCCTTAAAAACATTAAAATCCGACTAAAGATAAGTTTCGACTCGGGTAGAAATGGACGGGCACAACCCGCGTCAGCCAACCCGCGTCGGATCGTCGTCGAGGATTCTCAGTCATGCGTGCGGGTAGGCGATCCCACGTGGCTCTGTCCCGCGTGACTCTATCGGCTCCTTCTCTTCGTGACGCGGGTTGAGACGATCGGCACCAACCCGCGTCATCCTCCCCGCGTTGGACCTTCGACGATACTCCTTCTTCGTGCGAGCGGGTGAGTGATCCTGCGCTGCTTCACCCACGTGACTCCTCGAACAAAATCTTCAGCAACACGGGTAGGGAAGATGGGGATCACCTGCGTCGCTTTCCCCGCGTCGGACCTCGATGATTCTTCTAGCTCGTTCGAGCGGGTAATCGACCCCGCGTGATCCTTCCCGCGTGGCTTCTCCGAGTCGGTCTTTTGGTGACGCGGGTCAGTGGACTCGGGGTGCTGCTACCCGCGAGGATCGCCTTATGATTGATCAATCTCCATTCTTCATATCTTTTTGGATCACAATGCTTCAAAACACCTCTGATTACTCCATAGGATACTCCATTACCTGATTAAGACATATGAATGCAAAATGGATCCTAAAGATGCGAAACTCTTAATCTATATGATCATTATGTACAAAATGGAAGCTTAAAACAATGCAAATATGCAAGATATCAACTCCCCCAAACTTGTTCTTTACTTGTCCTCAAGTGACTTTGCAAGAACTAATAAGGGAAAGAGGTTTGAAAGTGGACTTTCTTTTTCTTTTGACTCAACCACTAGGGATTTTAACTCACTTTTTTTAAGCTCTAACTCTTTTTCATTCCCTTCTCCAACTTCTCTTTGATTCTTTTTTTTTTTTTTTTAGGTGGAAGGTTCTTTGTTGCATAATCAAGAGCTTCATATTTTCTTTTTGATCCCTAGAGTTTTCTTTTCTATTTATACTCTTTTGCTCATCTCTCTCATCTTTCCCACTCCCCAAACCCAAGATATTGAAGTTTAGAATACACAAACCCCTCTCACTATTCCCAGATGCTAACTCATTGTGCTAGCAAGAGATGAGAATAAACCTATGTCGCCTCCAATACTCTCAAGATTTTGCACACGACAAACTATCAAAAGAGGCCTCACTCATGCAATTAAATGTTTGGTCTCAAAGAATGGCTAGGGTTATAGGGTATGGAGTGCCATTTGGGTTAACAAAGATTGGTATATAAAGGAATAAGATAACCCAAATGTGTATGAGATCCATGATCAAGTATGCAAATGTCTATTTGCAAGAGATATTAAGTTCATTCAAGCTAAGTTCGGGATGGAGCTGATCTCAAGAACAATGCCAACATCAAGCAAGCAAACAAGTTTCAAGAAGAGTTTTCAAGGCTCGAAGCGTGCAAGGTTTTCAAGAGATGCTTAAGCTACTTGATATGTTTAACTAGGATGTCATTTTGAGTTCTAGATAAGGGTTCTTTGCAAGGCATTTTAAATCATTGTTCCCAATGCAAGTGAATGCAACCTATATGCTCTAGACTCAATCCTAAAAGTGCAAGTGATGCAACTACATGTTTCTTTTTGTGTTTTTTTTTTTTTTGGTGTTTTCTATGCATATATGTATGTACAATGCAATGCATAAGACTCAAATCATCAAAGAAAACATGATCAAATACTTGATACCTCCCCCAAATTTAGTTCACACAGTCCCTGTGTTAGGAAGTTGAAGGAGATATCGAAAAGAGAGATAAATGCAAAGAAAAACTGGTATATACAATGGGAAGTGGTGGAGTACCTCACTATGAAGCGTGGGAGGAAGCCGATGCCTCATCCTTGGTGTCAGCTTCCTCATCTGTAGAGGCAAGGGATGGAGATTTGTTTCCTGAGTAGGACAGTTGAGCTGGTGGGTTTCTCTTCTGGCGGAGCAGCTCTTTCTCGGTGGCGGGAAGTCTGAGTGCTAAAGGACCAATTGAAGGCTGAGGCTGGGGGGTAAGGAAGTCAAAGTCTGATGATGAACATCCCGCTACAGCTCCTCTAGTCAGTATATCAGCTACCTTCTTCATGAACTGAGTTGAAGCTTCTGTTTGCCTCTTCACGGTCTTACTCAACGCCTTACACTTGAAGATTGTTCTATCCTGAGCCTTCTTCCATCGTTGGAGGTTGCTGACATGCGCATGAGCCTGGCGAAGGGGTCCATGGGGAAGAGCTCCCAGATGCTGCTCAAAGTGGTAACGAGGAGGACCATAGAGGAGCTCGGAGTTTAGACCGGAAGTTTCTTCTTGGAACACACCACATTTATCTGTTGTCTTCTTCCTCTTGGGAGATCGCATGGGGCCTAAAGGACCATGGGGACCAAGAAAGTGCTCAGTCCCAATATCAAAGCTAATAGCTCCAGGCTTAGTCAAGCTTGTTAGGGCGGTGTTTGGGAGAAGCACTTCAACCTCTCGTGTAGACTGTATGTAAGAGTAGACACAAGTTCCATTGAACCTTCCACTGAAGTACAGAGCTTTCTTCAAGTAGCTTTCGTCTAAGAGGGCGGGACCAGTTGGATCATCTTCTAAGGGTATATCCTTGAATCGAAGCAATGGGGTTATCAAACCACCAATGCCAACCTGAGGCTCTGAGTCACTTGTTGTCCAAGCCCATTCATTGTAGTGGACGAGGCGCTTCACAAAGAATCCCACCATTCCAAAATTCTTGTAGAAATCAGTATCGACAAAAGGCAACTGAGAAGGATGAGCATAATGCTGAACGGTTTGGTGAAGAAGTTGTAGCTCCTCATCATTAACAGTGCCTGGTTCCTTTCTTGGAAAGATGGTGTGGACAATTAACCGGTGGAGATAGCGCACTGAAGGGTGGCGAATGGAAGCATTCTTGTCACGGCTTGGCTTGCGAGTCTTCCCCGCCAACACCTTCCAAACCATTCTAGCAATGCTCTCCTCTCTAGGGGCATCATATAGGATAGGGATGGATGATTCCTCCAAATCCTGAAGACCAAGGGTTTGTCCAATCTCCTTGAAGGTCATGTTGTAAACCTTCCCATGGATCTTGAACTTGATCTTTCCCCATCTTTGCCTCACATGTTTGGTGGTGTGAAAAGTAGCCACCAATGATGACAAAAACTGACAAGACTCATCTTCGTAGGTAGGATAGGCCATAGTGAAGAAGCTTTGCATGTTCATGTGCTCCAAGATTTGCTTGATGTCGTCACCTATCTCCAACTCTTCCATGATCTTGATATCTGCAAATCGAGTTGGAGGCCACAATACACCATTCTTCAAATGCCCATATAGCTCATCTTCAGTTGGTGTCTTGGTTCTATCCCTCTCAGTGTCGACCTTCTTCCCCTTGGACACTTTGGCTCTCTTGTGCGGAGCTTGGTCTTCTTCAGTGATGTCTTCATTCTCCTCCTCTTGGGGAAGAGCTACCCCCTTGCCTTTCGGTTCCTTTGACCTTTTGTAATGGGCTGACCTTCTACCACCAGCATCCACACTCTCAGCAGTGGCGACTTGTTTGCCTTCTCTCTTCTTTGCTGCCAATACTTGCTGCCTAGAAGTTCCTCACGGTGTAGATACTGAGGATAGAGACTTCTCATGTCTAGCAGTCTCTTGCCTTGCAAGCTCTTGTTTCTCAGCTTCCATATTATGTTGGCCCTTTCTCTCCATTTGTACCTAAAAATTTCAAACTTTGGAAAAGGATGAGCAAATGGGAGAAAGAAACTTGACAATGCAAATGTGAATTCAATTCATAATGATTCAGTTTTAACAAAACTATCACATTGCACACAAGATATGATCATAAGCAAAGAATAAGGCTTTTAAGCAAAATTTAAGCATCAAATGAGTTCTTCAATTAGTAAGTTCTCTAATTAAGTTCTCAAACACCCTAACTAACCAAACCAAACCAAAATCATATGGGAATAAAGCAATTTCGAAAAATCCCCAAATCTCATGAACCCTAATTTATCAAAGTTCAAATTCAACTCAATTTCACCATATAATCAACAACTCAACATGATATATAAGCCTTTCCTAGTCTATTTCACAAGTATCAAGCAGGAGAACGATTAAATTTCAAGTTCAAATTTCTAGGGTTCATGAGACCTACGAAATTGAACTTTATGATACAATACCTTGCTTTGGATGAAAGGAAATGAAGATGTGATACAAGAATATAGACTATAGGGGCGAAAGCTTGGATTTAGGAAAAAGAATGGAGTGATTTGGTGGAGAATTGAGTGAGATATGGGGTGATTTGGTGTGGGAGGTTTGGATGTTTTGTGAACGAGAGATAGATGAAAAGGGAGAGTGAGACGCGGGTAGGGGGTGTTTTAGGGTTGAACCGGGTCGGTTTGTCGGGTTGTCGGGTCGGGTCACCGGGTTTAAGGATAGAAATCATACCTGAGTGGGTTTTGACCTGTCGACGCGGGTGAATGAACCTCGTGCGACCCCGCGTGCTTCACCCCGCGTCATATGTCTCCGAATGCGTGGTCGTACGAGCGGGTAGAGGATCCCACGTCGATGCATCCCGCCTCGAGCCTACGACGAAGCGACGCGGGTAGGACAACCCGCGTGGGTCATCCCGCGTCGGATTGCTATCTCCGACCAAATTCGTGCGAGCGGGTAGAGGAACCCGTGTGACCTCAACCCGCGTTAGATTTTCTGTTTTTTTTTTTTAAGTATGTACAAGGATAGACATGGGACTTCCTCCCAAGTGAGCTTGTTTTAAGTCTCTAGCTTGACTTTGCTTCCCTTTGGCTAGGTGGTGATGGGGTCGGAGAGTGAAACCGAGATTCTTTTCTCCTCTATTGTGGTTCCCATGTAGAGCTTAACTCTTTGTCCATTGACTGTAAAGTCTCCACCATTCTTATCCCATAACACAATTGCCCCATATGGCCTAACTTCCTTTATCTTGAAAGGACCGGACCATCGTGACTTGAGCTTCCCGGGAAACAACTTCAGTCTAAAGTTGTAGAGAAGCACATTCATCCTCTAGATGTATCCTATGCATGCATAAAGAAGGTGATATCCCTTTAATATCATCTAGTGAGTAGCCTATTGCCTTTCTATACTTTTTAAGTTCATTCAAAAGTTTAGACAATTCATCTTCACTAAGCTCACTACTCACTATGACAGGGTAAGTTTCATTAGGGCCAAGGAAGACATACCTTACACCACGGGGAAGAGGTTTAAGCTCCACTTTTGGTGCCTTGAGTTCACTCCAATCATCCTCTTGGAGGTTCTCTTGTTGAGTAGTTGAGGAAGCATGGTGAATCTCATATGAAAGCTCCTCATTATGTTCTTCACCACTAATCCCCTTGTGAGAGTCCAGCATCTTCACATAGGCAATACTTTCCTTGTTCTCAATCACTTGGACTTCTCTCTCAATTGTTAAGGCATGTTGTAGAGAATCTTCAAGTGCCAACTCCTCTAGAAGCTCATCAGCTAGAGTATCCATTTCATCAATGTAGAAAACTTGGTTCTGGATGGTTGGCATCTTCATCACTTCATTGATGTCAAAGTGGAGGATGTTCCCTTGTCCAAGATGAAGATCAATTTTTCCTTATCTAACATTCACAATAGCTCCTGCAGTGGCTAAGAATGGTCTTCCAACGATCAAAGGGTCTTGGGCTTCCTCCCCCATCTCCAACATAACAAAATCAGTAGGGATCTCAAAGTTACCAACCATCAACGGAAGGTCTTCTAAGATACCAACATAAATCTTCACTGATCTATCAGCCAACACCAAAGACAGTTTACACTTCTTGTATTAAGTAAATCCAAGCTTCTTTGCAATAGACAAAGGCATCAAGCTGACACTAGCTCCAAGATCACACAGACACCGTTCAAACACCATGGGTCCTAGAGCACAAGGTAAGGTGAAACATC
>NC_027750.1:31054587-31055257 GCF_000695525.1 Brassica oleracea var. oleracea
CATTGTGACCTGAACTTCACTCATTTGTTTCTCAAAGAGTACCTTGTACTTCTCCAATAGTTGTCTTTTGAATCTCCCAGGGAATGGTAACTTTGGCTCACAAGGAGGAGGAACAAAAGAGGATTCCTTTGTTGGAGTAGCAGTTTCACCATGTTTCCCTGTCCTCTTCTCTTCTCCAACCTTTCCTTTACCCTTAGCTTCAACAATATTTTCTAGAATTTCTTCATCAACCTTCTCATCTACAATCACCACTTCATCTTCTCATCCCACTTCATCATCAATGTTGATAGCCACCTCCCCACCTTGCTTTTCACCATCCTTGGTGAGAATTCTTGGAGATAACTGTTTACCACTCCGTAGGGTGATTTCTTTCATTGTTTCCTTGGGATTTTGCTCTGGCTTTCCAGGTAATGCCCCTTGTTGGCGACTTGGTTGAGAATTCATAGAAGCAAACTGGTTCTCCAAATGTCGGATCTTGTTATTGAGCTCATTGTAGCTTCCATCAATCTTGGAGTGAATGTTCTTGAACTCATAATCTATTGTCTTCTCATTCTTTGCCTGAAAATCCAAAAGTTTCTTGAACATTGCATCCACATTTGTATCTGAAGTTGGAGCTTAGGAAGAACTTCCTTGAGCCTGCGTAGACTGATTGTTGTTATTGTTGAAACCA
>NC_027750.1:31055411-31055563 GCF_000695525.1 Brassica oleracea var. oleracea
AGCTCTTCTTGGCCTTCCAAACCATCAACCTCATTGATCTTGGGAGGGATCTCTTAAATAGGACCACCCACAAAGTTCATCTGCTCTTTCTTAGCTTGGTTGGAAAGAAGCAAGTCCATCTTCTCTTGCAAGGACTTGATCTCTTTCTTTGT
>NC_027750.1:31055620-31056342 GCF_000695525.1 Brassica oleracea var. oleracea
CTCTTCCTCGGTTCTCCCCAAGAAGAAACCATTGCTGGCAGTGTCAAGCCTGTTTCTGCACTGTGGTAGAGCTCCTCTGTAGAAGGTGCTAAGCAAACTCTCCTTGCTGAAACCATGATGAGGGCATTGAGACCAATAGCCCTTGAACCTCACCCACGCTTCACTGAAGCTCTCTAGACCTTTCTGTTGAAACCCAGAGATTTTGTTCCTGATCTTAGCTGTTCTTGAAGTAGAGAAGAACTTGTCAAGGAAAATTCTCTTGCACTCATCCCAAGTAGTGACAGTGTTACTTGGAAGAGTCTTCTCCCATTGGTGTGCTTTGTCTCCCAAAGAGAAAGGGAACAACTTCAACTTGAAAGCATCTTCAGAAACACTATTTGTCTTGGATAAGCCACAATTCTTATCAAACTTGTACAAGTGATCAAAAGGGTCTTCAGCAGCAAGACCATGATACTTGTTGTTCTCTATGGTGTTGAGCAGCCCTGACTTGATCTCGAAGTTGTTGTTCTCCACTGGTGGTGCTCTGATTCCCAACCTATGACCATTAATGTGAGGTTGATCATAGGCTCCAATGGCGCGAGCTTGGCGCGGTTGATGTTGTGGCTGGCGCTGTAGTCGAAGGTGATCAGCTCTTGGATCAATGCCTCTTTGGGCATCACCATCTTGAGGCAAATTCTCCATATCAAACCCCAACCTTTGCAAGTGAGCTTGTTGCTCTACTT
>NC_027750.1:31063267-31068539 GCF_000695525.1 Brassica oleracea var. oleracea
TTTTTTTTTTTTCCAAAAACTCGGAATGTTTTATTTTTATTTGTCAAACTTTGAATATTAATTAATATGATTTCAATTTTAATTTTAATTTCCTATTTTCGAATTTAAATTTCAGAAATTTTATTTTTTTAAAAAAATTAATTATATTTTTTACGCGATCGATCGATCCGTTTTTGGACATAAAGCCATCGATCGATCGATGATACAAAAAAACGTTCGGAATATACCGAGGGACAGGTTCCTCGGAATATACCGAGGAACTTTTCCCTCGGTATATACCGAGGGACGTTTCCCTCGGAATATTCCGAGGAACCGGTCCCTCGGTATATTCCGAGGAATATGTCCCTCGGTATATTCCTATCGATCGAGGTATATATGTCCAAAAACGCATCGATCGATGAACGTCCGAGGAGATATCCCGATGAAGCTCTCCCTCGGTATATTCCGAGGACTTTTCCGACAAACATGGGATCCTCGGAATTTCCTCGGAAGTTTGTTTCCTCGGAATTCCGTCGGAAAATTTCGATGGATTTCCGAGGAAACATGAAATTCCGAGGAATTATTTCCGATGACTTGTTTCGTCGGTATGTCGTCGGAATAACGATATTCCGACGAAATTCCGATGATTTTTTCCCTCAGAATCCTTGCTGTTTTCTTGTAGTGACCGTCCACGTGTAAAGCCGCCGAGCGACCATGCCCACGCGTCAGAATGAAGCTCCACTTTCCCCCGCCGGAAACCCAGAGGCGGAGCGCCGGAACCTCGCCGTCAGCGAAGATGAACCGACGAAGAAAGGCTCAACCTGAGCGATCTTCGTTGAAACTCAAAACGCCCACCAGATCTACGCTTCATCATGAGAATACAAACATCTTCAATCGATCTAAAACCTTCGACTTTCTTTGAAGAAAACCCGTCATCTTTAATGATACCAATAAGCTCGAAGATGAAACAACCCAACTCGGAGAAGGAAAGAGCAGTCGAAAAGTGAAGAAAGAGAGTTGATTGACAGGGGATAACTAGAAGCGAAGATACATCAAACCGAGAATAACCCAGAGGAGAGCCGCCGACAACACCAGACAAAGGTGTGACGCGGAGTCAAAAGCCAGCCGCCATCGCCAAAGAAGAAGGCAAAGACGCCGTAACCAAAAGCCAGCCGCCATCGAGAGTTACGATGCGACGCCGGAAACAGAGCCGGCCGCCCACCGAAGGAGAAGGTGCGTCGCCGGAGACAAAAAACCGATCTGGAAAACTCTCTTTTCTCTACTCCTTGTGAAAGATCAAGTTTGGGAACAAGGAAAATAGAGAGAATCTTCTCTCTAAAAGAGAGGAGAGAGAGCCTCCCAATATTAGTGTTCTCATAGAAGTATTCATTTACGGTATCTTTAATAAATACTTTCATATCTTTATTATTATGATAGTCATTTCTATTGTTTTATGTAGCGAAGAAGACTAGACACGGATACAAAAGACAAGCATTGAAGCAATGAATATTCGAGATTATTTTTAATGCAACTATATCTTCAAAAAAGAAAGTTGATGACATAAGGGACGAGAGAAAAATGGTGAGACGTGACGGGTTTAAAATGGACAAAAACTAAAGGCTAAGGTCGCAGAGGCATACGCAAAGCGTAGAGGCTACCGTGGCGCTATCCTAGTAGTCAATGGATGTTCTATTTGTATATAAATACGAGTATGAGTACGTGTACGTACATGTAGGTATATGAATTCTTTCAACAAAAAAGTAATTTGGATTTTATGATTTATAGTTTCATTGGATTAAGTTAGACACAAACTCGTAAGAGGAGCTAATCTCTTTTTATAGCCGAAGTTATTAATAAAATTTGGTATGCTTCAAACATCGTATGAGTTTTTTTTTTTGGTAAAAAACATCGTATGAATTAACCATTTAAGTTATCGATTCTGAATTTATCTAGTGTCCTATTTTTTAGTCCAAATATTATAGGTCGTACTTATTCAGATACAATATCACTTAAGCGGATATTTATCTAATATACATATATATATATATATATGTATATATAATATATTAAATTGTTAATTTGATCTTATGTTTTTTATTGTGTAAAAAGAAAGATGTTTTTATCTCAATGCCGGTAATCCAAACATTGTAAATAGTTTCTCCTAGCGCGAATCGAACCCGAGTGGCGGAAGTTACAGCCGCAATCCTTTTACCACCTGGGCCAACTAACTCAACCGATTATCAAAATACGTTCTTTTGAGAGAAAAAGAGTTTAAGAAAATAATCAGTTTGTAATGCGTAATATATTGGTAAACATGTTTTCTTTGTTAACTCAACAAACATGTTAACCCAAAAAATGAAACATTAAAACAACACGGAACCAAAAAAAAATATTGAAACGAAGACATGAGGCAAAGGGAGAGAAAGGTCCACGGAGAAAACTTTAAGGATGAGGTTAAGTGTCCTTATTGGCGGAAAGAATAAAAAAGGTTGCTTTGAACTCAGATACGTTAACACGTGGCAGCATGTGAAGACAACCCGCCGCTTAAACCACGAATGGTGACGGAAGGCTTCTTGTTTGCATGTGCAACTAATCTGTCTCTGTCTTACTATTTTTGGTTCCTCCTAAAATAAATAGAAAAAATTGACTCACAGCTTAATTTCAAAAATAAAAATAAATCCAAACTTGAATCAAATACAAAAGTAATTTAAAAAACTATTGAAATTACAAAAAGATTATTAATATTTTTTATAGTAAAAATCATATTTGAAAATATTATTTGAAGAATTATATTCATTATTACAGATTTAAAATATTTGTTATTGATTTCTAAGTTGTTAGAATTTTTTTTTTTTTTGGTCAATAAGTTGTTAGAATTTATTTAACCGAAAGCCTAAGAAATATACATGAGCATCTTTCTAGTTATATCATTTTTGAAATGCTCATATCTTTTATTAAAATTATGGATGAAGATAATCTTAATAAAATTATAAATATGTCTCAAAATTTTAGTGGCATAATATGTTATATGCTACGTTGAAGTAAAGTTATTTTGAAAATACTACTTCTAATATAATATTACAAATAAAATTGTATTAAATACACAACGATCAATTATACTCTATCCATTTCAAAAAAAAATTAAATTTTCTTTTAAAAAAAATTCAAAAATATTTTTTTAAACATTTTCAATGCATTTTTTATTACTCTTTCTATTTTATTTTAAGCGTCGTTTTAAATTTGTGCACAAAGATTAAAAAATATTTATTTTAAATACTTTTTAATAAAACCATCATCACCTATACAGTTAATCATATTTCAACCAATTAAAAAACTGGATAATAAAATTAATAAATTTAGTATTGAAACTTTAAAAGAACACTTGTATTGTAACGAAAATTTTATTTTACAATGAAATTTAATATGAAACGGAAAGAGTACTTAACAACAACAAAATTATAAATTTCAAAAAAAAAAAATTTGAATATTTAATTTATATTGTCTTATTTGAGAAATGATTTATCAAAAAATTAAAACATTTTATTTAAAATTTAATATATATTTTTAGATGTGTAAAATATCAAATATACATTTTTTTGTAAAAATCCTTATCAAATATACCCTTCTTAGAATAAAATACTATTTTATGGTTGAATCCACAAATACCTAAGTGCACGATAATTAACATGCACTAAAACTAGAGCTAAACTAAAAATATGACTGGTTTGAATGTATCTAATGCAAATACAAGTATTTGAAGATAATAAATAATAAGTAATATAGTTATTTAGATTTTTTTAAGAAATGGATTGATAGGCTGAATTACTCAAATCTTATTTATATGGCAACTATTTATCATAGAACTCGAATCACTATTATATAATTAACATAATTTTGTGGCTAAGAACTAATTTTATCTAAACAGGTCATATTGGTTAACTCTCGCAGCCTATACAACTAATAAAAAACAATACAATGGTTAAATGTGATAATATTAACGATAACATATATAAACACAAATGCCAAGTTACAAAAAAAAAAAAAAACATATATAAACACAAGGTGGTGGTTTACTGGTGGGTCAATTCTAGAAAACTAAGCAACCTAGATTTAAAAGCATTCTACTATATTTTATTTTATGGCCACAGAGAAAATATATAGACTTTGACTTATTTAAAATTTTAGAGAAAATTTTTATCGGATGAGCTGCACATACCTTTAAGATTTAATTCAGGTATAAAACTTATATTCCCAAGTATATAAAAAATAACTTATGAATTAACTTTCACATCCCTTAAACTAATGAGTAGAATAAGAAAAGGTTACTTCAACTAATCAAAAATGTCATTCTATTTATAAAATTTATTTATCAAACTATGATTAAATGATTAAGAACTTTTATCCCCAACGACAAATAATATGGGACGATAAATTATGGTAAAAATAAAAAAAAATCAAAAATAAAATAAAATGTGAGATCTTTTCTAAGACAAACAAAATAATGAAAAACTAGGAAACTAACATATTTTTCTGGTTGTGTAACTATATAGGTTTGTGATTTTTATGCCTTTATTATACTTTCATAAAATATAATGTCAACTATAATTTTTGTAAACAAAAAATTAGATAGATTTGGAAGAATTATGGAAACAAATTCGAGGGGATGATCAATCAATCATTAAATATGATTTTACTTTATAATTTTGAGTTATTGATCAACTGTCTTTCAAATGTCGTTGCGGTCAACTCATTTTTATCTTGTTCCTTTGTTACAAAATATATCAATGTTTGATATTTTGAATATAACTGTATATCTAAACTATTAAAACAGAAATACATTTAGTACTTAGTCCTGAGTTTTCCTAAATAATTACTAAGGAATGCCACTGACCTATTAAACTGTCGTTTTAGACTTTTCTTAAACCAACTAAAATAAATTGATGTTATTTCACCTTAAATTACGTGTATCTTAAACCTAAAATCAAATCACGGGATACGAGTCGCCTCTTTCTCTCTGATCACATCTCCATCTTTAAAAGAAAGAGCAATTTCTGGCACATCGGAATTTCTTCCGACCATGGCGAGACTGTTTTGTTTTAGTTTTATATTTCGATCTATGATCGATTTTATGTTGTGATTTTCAATATTCCGATCAATTCCTTCAAGTTTATATTTCTTTCATCGGTTGAAGTTGATTAAATAAAGTTTCAGTTTTTTTTTACTTAATTTTCAGTCTTTCGGGATGGGTTTTGTTTGTAATATATTGCTCTCGGTTAAGACTGATTTTCAATCC
>NC_027750.1:31069871-31080436 GCF_000695525.1 Brassica oleracea var. oleracea
GAGGTTAAACACATTGAACAAGACACACACCAATGTCAAAACTTAATAACCTATGAATCTATAACAAGAATTTAACCAATTAAATTGATGGTATTGTCAAAAATTAAAAACACATAATTATGAAAAACAAAATCCGCGCGCCCGCGCGGATCAAAAGCTAGTAACTATTAAATTTACGCTAAATCACTCAGAAAACAATCTAATACTCAATATAAATGATGTTTTAGAATGATTATTTTGTTTTAATTTACATGAAATTTTAAGATTTTAATACTAACTTTATTTTATCGGAAACTTTTCAACCAATTAGATGTTATGGTCTTTTTTATAATTGGTTAACTGATTTTAAAATGGAGGATTTGTCAAATATGACTCAAAACTTGCATTTGATTGCAAAAGTATACCGAAACTTGAATCAAATGCAAAACTAACATAAAAGTCTTGTGAAATTACAGCCAACCCCTTGTAACCAAACAAAATAACATACGCCATTTTTTTACAAATATTGCCCCAGTAAATCGTCTGAGTCGTCTGAGATGATGGACGTCGTCTAGACGACCTACAAGTAAGTCGTCTAGCGTAGTTGATCTTAAAAATAATTTTTAAATTTTTTAAAAAATATTTTGACAAATGAAAAATTAAAATCATGTAATTATAAACAGTTTGAAGTAATGTAAATTAAGATATAATAAAATTGAATAGTTTTCAGCATAGATGAGTGAAAGTAGTTAATCATGATATTCTTATGGTTTGACAACATATGTTGTAGTATTGTATGTATTCTTAAAGTTAGATTTTGGAAAGCTTGAATGTTTTTTTTAAATTAAACTTTTACCTATAAGTGCTTATTTTTGTGTACAGTAAACACTTTTGAAGTTTAATTTGATTTTACGAAGTGTTTAGTTAGTTAATTAAGTTTAGGGGTTATGTTTAGGGTCTAGACGATTAACTTGTAAGTCGTCTGGTGAATAATTTAAACCAAACGACTTACATGTAAGTCGTCCAAATATTCCCGCCTAAATTTTTTAAAAAATTATTTTTCTGCTTAAATAATTTAAACCAAACGACTTAGTTGTAAGTCGTCTAGAAAGACTTCTATTTAAGTTTCCCGCTAAAAATATTTTAGTTTCCCGCTAAAAATATTAAAGACTTCTAGATGACTTACAAGTAAGTCGTCTAGGAAGTCGTATGAATCAAAAATATTTAACCTAATTGGATTTTTTGTCTCCTTATATAAAGAAAAATTTACACATTCTCTCTCCTTCTCTCAAATGGCTGCAGCAAAAATGTAATGTTCATCATTATAAAACTCTTCAATTTCTCTCTAATCTCTTTAACTTATAAACACTAAGCTTTATATCAATTTTTTTTTGTCTCATGTCTTTCTCACTAATTTATCTTGTTTTTGCAGGTTTTTCATCACATGGTTCTCATCTTCCACTCATTTAAAGGTAGATCTATTAATTTTAGATATGTATTTTTGTGTGTTCTATAAAAGTAGATTTATTTAATCTTCCACTCATTTTCTCTGTTTTTAAGCCATTTGAACGTTTTTAGATATGCAGGTTTTTCAGATCTAGATTTGGATATGCAGGTTTTTCAGATCTGGAAGACGTCTGAGACGACTTATTGTTAGTCATCTAAAATATAATGCGCTAGACTACTTGCAGGAAGTCTTCCAGACGACTTCCAGGAAGTCGTCTGACGGAGTCTTCTCCCATGTCTCTCCCTTTCATAACAGATCTGAGCGATTTGGTAAGCTTTTATGTCTGATTTTTTTTCATTTGGTAACTTTTTGTTGTATAAAGTTATTACTTTTTTCCCAAACTAAAACTCCCCAAACTCACTCTAATCTCTTTGACTTGAAAACACCAAACTTTATATGAATTTTTTCAGTTTTGTCTCATGTCTTTCTCACTAATCTATTTTTTTTTGCAGGTGTTTAATCAGATGGTTCTCATCTTCCACTCATTTAAAGGTAGATCTATTAATTTTAGATATGTATTTTTGTGTGTTCTATAAAGGTAGATTTATCTAATCCTCCACTCATTTTCTCTATTTTAAGTCATTTGAACATTTTTTTATATGCAGGTTTTTCAGATCGGGATTTAATATGCAGGTTTTTCAGATCTGGGATGACTTACCTGTTAGTCGTCTAAAATATAATGCGCTAAACGACTTCCTGGAAGTCTTCTTCCATATCAAGTGGAGTGAAAGCTTGTCTTTGTAGAGGAATGATCTATAATAGTTTTGTTTGTGGTCTGTTTTGTGATTTGCATGTCTACTCTTTTAGTTATGAATTTTTTGTAAAATCAGTAATAATATTTCCCAGGATATAATATATGTGCTAACAATGTGTTTACACATTTACAAATCAATGAAATAATATATTTCAATAGCCTTTTTCTTATCTTTGGATCTCCCATATGCAATAATAAACTCCAATGGACTTCTTCTCATCTTAATAAACAAGAATGTTGGTAGCCTCATATTGATACAACATTTTAAGAAGCATTTTAACCCTTCTTCCAACTCATAACAATAATTATCATTGGTGTCTATAACAATCATACTTAAGAGATGGAAACAAACAATAGTAACTAGTCAAAGCATATCACATTTTTTACAAGTTTGTGTTGAAAAACTTAGTCAAATTTAGTAAAACTAAGGGATAAAACATATTTTGAAAATATGAGTTTTTCATATCTTGAAGTTACTTATCACTCTTAAATATACAAGTTATTCAAAAACTAGCGTAGAAGACTTAAAAACTAGCGTAGAAAACTTCCACAGAAGTCTTCTAGGATCAGTTAGAAACTTTAATTAACGTGAATGTAGGTAACCTCATAAATATCACCAATTAAGTTATAAATTTCATTTAGTGGCCCCTAATATTGACTAATATACATGAATTAACAAAAAAATATTAAAAAGTCTTCTAGGAAGTCGTCCATTTAGGTTGGTTTTGCAATTGATTTTTAACCTATACGACTTACAGGTTAGTCGTCCACCTTTGTTTGATAAAAAAAAAATCGAGACGACTTACATGTAAGTCGTCTAGGGAAAACGGGTTAGTTTTGCGTTTGACCGGAATGTGTCAGAAATTTGACTTTTTCTGGACGACTAACTTGTTAAAAAAATAATATTTTGTTTTTTTCTAGACGACTAACTTTAAGTCGTCTCAGGTTAGTTTTGCAATTGAATTATTAAACAAAAAAAAAATCTAAACGACTTACACGGAAGTCGTCTGGAGTTTTTTTTCCTAGACGACTAACCTGTAAGTCGTCCAAGACAAGCAAGGTTTGACCAGAATCTCGGAATAAAATATTGGACGACTGACATTTAAGTCGTCGGACGGACGACTTCCGTGTAAGTCGTCTAGAAAAAAAAATCTTTTTTGTTCAATATTTCAATTGCAAAACTAACCTGAGACGACTTACGTGTAAGTCGTCTAGAAAAAAAAATATTATTTTTTTAATTTTCTACTGGACGACTAACTTGTAAGTCATCCAGGAAAAATCAAATTTCTGACACATTCCGGTCAAATGCAAAACTAACCCGTTTTCTCTAGATCTCAATTTTTTTTTATCAAACAAAGGTGGACGACTAACCTGCAAGTCGTCTAGAAAAATTAAATTAAAAGTCAATTGCAAAACTAACATCTGCATTGACCAGACGACTTTCAGGTAAGTCGTCTACAGCCAGAAAACTTACCTGTAAGTCGTCTGGACGAACAGATCTGGAAAAAATCTCAATTTCATAGTTTCAACCAGCGAGATAACTTGTTTAACACACATAAGTCTTCTCCAAGCATCCAGAATCTCAAACAAAAGTGATCCACCAAGAATCATAAGCTTCAATGGCTCTATGAACCATAAAAAAATTAAAATCAAAATTTTGGGTTTCTTGGATGAATATGGAGAAAAAGTGAAAGAAATGTTGTTCTTAGTTCATAAGAATTGAGAAAGAAAGAGTGTAAATCGATTTTTAGGTGCATTAAGAGCTTTAAATTGGTTGTTCATGGTGGTTGGTGTATTGATGGCAATGACAATATTGTGAATACTTGGGGAGTATGAGGGTGAAAAATGATGACATTTTCGTGAATAATCTGAACTTTAGGGATGAAAGAGTCAAGTCAAAGTTCCAAAAAAGATATGGATTAGTTTTGTGTTTGACTTCAAGTTTTGAGTCGTATCTGCAAAAACTTTTGTTTTTATTATATATCTAATAGTTATCTGATATTTTTTTTTTCAAATTAAACAAACATTAGCCAGACATCATTTTCTAAAACATATAGAATTTTACTTATATAGCTAACATTTATTTTATTATGGTGACCAATATTATTAATTACATTGTTTAATTTGTGATATTTTAAAATGGATATACATTTTTCTATTTCGGATAAAAATTAAAGTTAAATATAGATTAATAAATTTTTAAAAATCACAATTTTGTTAATTTATAGATATTTTAGTATAGTTGTGGAAAGAAAAGTTTATTTTAGTACATGGTAAAAGTAATTATTTCAGGTTGATACGAGATTTTTAGTTTATGTCAAAGTAATTTCAGGTTGATAAAATCTGTATGTACCTCTTCCACTTCAATAGCAAAGTGCTTTCGAATCTTTTGAGCAGATAAAATTTAAAACCGACAGGAAACTTGCTTTTGTTAAAGTGAGAATGCACATAGGAAATAGAAAGTTGATAATTGGAAATTTTATAGTTTTATAAAATAAAAAAAGGATTAAGAAGCACCGCTTGGTCTCACCACTCAAGACCGAACGTATGGCGAGTGGGCACAAACTTCTGTACCAACCTTTAGATACTAGCGGCACGAGGGGACTTCTATTTTCTTCAATTTTTTTTATTCTATCAATTAAAAATGTGTATTTATGTAGATTTTTGCACCGTTTAATGTCAAAACCCATGTTCAAAAACGCGTCCGCCTGGCCGATTCCGCGGCCGAGTAAACGTGATACGGTGGGTGAACGTGACGATTTGCAACGATTCGGTTGTATTATAGGGAAAAATGATTTTCTTAGGTTTTTAGTTCGAAATCTGATGTTTTTAAGTAGATCTAGTAACTTTACCGCATAAAACAAAGGAAAAATGGTGAAAAACGATAAAAAAAGCTTGAAAACGCCATGGAAGTGTTGCAGAAACTCGACCTACAGATTGAAGAAGAAGAGGGTAAAATCGTAATTTTAACATTTATTAAAGAAAAACGAAAAAAATAGAGCAAAATCCCACAACCTGCTCTTCGAACTCGGGTTCCTTGACCAAAGATAGACAACCCGACCCACTATGCCACGCTCTACTTCCATTGTTATTTAACATATTTAATATATATATGTATCTATGGCTAAAATATCAGAAAATAAATCCCCGAGTACTCCCGGATTTATTTCCGATTTTTGGATAACTCGCTAGGCCCGGGTTCGCCGCACGCGTAGCGCCTAGCGAGTTTCCGAACAAGGGTCAAAACCAATGCCTTTTCTTACAATATGAGAATTTTTTTTTATTGAGCTTTAAATGTTCTAAATATTGCTGACCTCAACATCTTTGTCAATATTGTCATATATTTTAAAACGTTTGCTTTTTTGTCTTCTTTGAAAAATCAGATGCTGAAAACTGTTACATCTCTTTTTCTTAAAACCTCTCTTGTCCCTGTCCATTTCTTCTCGCTGAGTTAATTGAATGTTGCAAAAGAGAAACCGAATAACTTCAACCAAATTTGAACTTATCGGCCAGAAAAAAGGTTCCATTCAATAAGATATTTTATATCATAGAAGTAATAATAGTATAGTAAAAAACTTCCATATATATCATGGACCAAATTGGAACACACATGGGGCTCTTTTATTTTAAGTTACTTTCTTCTTCGGGGTGATTTTTAACCATGTTTCCTATATAGTTTTACATATATAATACTATTTTTATACTATCTCTCCATAATTGTCAATATAAAAAAAGAAGAGAGTGTCTTGTTGTATATATCCTTCCTCGGGTTAAATCTGTTTTTGATTAGATATTGGGCTGTTCATACGTTCATCCTCTCTAAAAACCAAAACCTCTTTCATTAGAACAAAATACCTATCTTTGTGAACAAATTACATCTCTTATACTTCAGATCTACAAGCAAAAGTTGGACCATATTACAATCGTGTCTTGTCCCTCTGAAGTTGATGGGAATAGCTTTGATGAGATCTATTCATATGTTTTAGACCCTCTTTTTTTCTCTCTTTTAGTAATCTCAACCACATCAAGCTCTTACCAATTCTCAAAGGGTTATATAGCAATATATAAGTTTATATGTGCATATCTATGGAGATGGATAGCCAGATAGTTTATGTTGTTTGAGGATTAGATTTATAGCCAAGTTGGTTAATTTTTCCTTTTTCTTTGCCCCCTTACTCACATACAAACCCTATCGGTCCGTACAAAATACTAAAAACCCTAACTTTCCCTCTCTCTCACTCCCCAAAAGATATTATCATTTCTACTTCCACGAGAAAGGATTATTCACGGATCCATCACACCGATGAAAACCTTGCATGTGGCCGCGAAGGGAGGAGATCTGGCGGAGGGTTGTGGAATACTCGCCGGAGACGCTGATGAGACTATTTTGATGGATGGAATGGGTGATGTCGGTAGAGAGATCTGGCTAGATGACCATGGTCATGGTCATCGTGAAGAGGATGATATAATTGTTCACCATGACCCTTCAATGTTCTACGGAGATCTACCAACACTCCCTGACTTCCCATGCATGTCCTCATCTTCATCATCTTCAACATCTCCAGCTCCCGTCAATGCAATCGTCTCCTCAGCCTCTTCCTCCTCGGCAGCTTCTTCCTCCACTTCCTCAGCTGCTTCTTGGGCTATACTGAAATCAGACGGTGAAGATCCGACGACTCAGAATCAAAACCAGTACGCATCAGGAAACTGTGATGTCGAGTCTTCAGCCGCACTACAGTCCACTGCTTCCATGGAGATTCAGTTGGATAACACTCAAGGTTTCGGTTGCGGGGAAGGCGGTGGTGATTGCATTGATATGATGGAGACTTTCGGGTACATGGATCTACTCGATAGCAACGAGTTCTTTGATACGTCAGCCATCTTTAACCAAGATGAGGACACGCAAAACCCTAACTTGATGGACCAAACGCTCGAGAGACAAGACCAGATCGTTGTTCCAATGTTGGAGAATAATAATAATAATAGTGGAGGAGACATGCAAGTGATGAATCATTCGCTGGAACAAGAAGATGATCTTGCGGCTGTGTTCTTGGAGTGGCTGAAGAACAACAAGGAGACGGTTTCAGCTGATGATCTGAGGAAAGTGAAGATAAAGAAAGCTACTATTGAATCAGCGGCTAAAAGGCTAGGCGGTGGGAAAGAAGCGATGAAACAGCTTTTGAAGCTGATTCTTGAATGGGTTCAAACTAATCATCTACAAAGAAGACGCACCAACAACAACAATCTCTCATATCAACAAGATCCTTTTCAAAACCCTAACCTAATCCCACCGTCTGATCAAACATGTTTCTCACCGTCCACATGGGTTCCGCCGCCTCCTCAGCCACCACCACCACAACAACCGGCTTTTGTTTCGGATCCGGGTTATGGATACATGCCTGCTCCAAATTATCCGCCTCAAGAGTATCTTCCGTTACTCGAGTCTCCACCGACGTGGCCACCACCACAGTCTGGTCCCATGCCACTTCAGCAATTCACTATGCCAAACCCTCAGTATACTCCATTTCAAGACCCTGGAGGTGGTTTCACTGGATACAACATGAATCCGTATCAATATCCTTATCTTCCTTCGTCTGGACAAATGAGAGATCAGGGATTGCTTCGTTTGTGTTCCTCAGCTACTAAAGAGGCTAGAAAGAAAAGGATGGCGAGACAGAGGAGGTTCTTGTCTCACCACCATAGACACAACAACAATCAGCAAAACCAGACTCAAATCGGAGAAGTCTGTGGTGCGGTGGATCCTCAGCTTAACCATGTACCTACTACAGCCACTGGCGGGACTTGGATGTATTGGCCTAATGTCCCTGCCATGCCACCGCCGGTATCATCTCAACTACCGGCGATGGAGACTCAGCTGCCCACCATGGACCGAGCTGGCTCTTCTTCTGTTATGCCACGTCAGCAGGTGGTACCAGATCGCCGGCAGGTACTGTACATGCAAAATCATCCTTCTCTTTGAGTACTTTTATCTACATGCAAAGAGTGGTTAAATTGCACATGTTGTTATAGTGGATGAAGCAGATATTGATTATACTTGCTATGTAAATTGAGTGTTTTTGTTTTGATTTTGTTTCTGTGTTTTGGGTGTGTTTTGTTTAATTTCAGGGATGGAAACCAGAAAAGAACTTGCGGTTTCTCTTGCAGAAAGTGTTGAAGCAAAGCGACGTGGGTAATCTCGGAAGAATCGTCTTGCCAAAAGTGAGTTTACTTCTAATTTCTTGGAACCTTTGTTTTCCTTTTTTATATATATTAGTTTCTACGTTCAAGTAAAAATATTTTGTCAATTGTTGTTATTTAATTTCTCTCTTTTTATTAATTTTATTTCATCTAAAACAGAAAGAAGCTGAGACGCACTTGCCGGAGCTGGAGGCAAGAGACGGCATCTCTCTGGCCATGGAAGACATTGGAACCTCTCGTGTTTGGAACCTGCGCTATAGGTAAACTACGAACTAAGTGAACTTGCTCATTTTGATTTTTTATAAATGAATTTATTAGTGTATCTGTCAAGAATTGGAACTTGGCCAATCTTCGGTTATTCATGAAACGTTATCTTTAATTGGTATGCAGATTTTGGCCGAACAACAAAAGTAGGATGTATCTCCTCGAGAACACCGGTACGATCTTCAAAACACAACATTCATTACTAAATTATATTTTTCTCTACATAGTTTTTCTTTTCTAATTTTATATAACTTGTTTAGTTTTTCTTTTCTAATTTTATATAACTTGTTTTTCTTGACATGTTTACAGGCGATTTTGTGAAAACAAATGGGCTCCAAGAAGGTGACTTCATAGTCATATACTCCGATGTCAAGTGTGGAAAATATGTAAGAAGAAACACCACATTTATCTTCGTTATTTTCATAATATTCAAATTTATCATTTTTTCGTTAGCATAATTAAATCTCGTATTTATGGCAGTTGATACGAGGGGTTAAAGTAAGACAACCAGCGGGACAAAAGCCAGAGGCGTCGTCGTCAGCAGCTGTAACGAAGAGACAAAGCAAGTCGCAGAGGAGCATTAACAACAACTCTCCGTCTGCAAATATAGTCGCTTCACCACCTTCTCAAGCAGTTAAATGAAAAATAAAACAGTATAAATATTATTATTATTATGTACGAAATAATAAAGAGACAAAAAGGAGAAAAATGGCAGCGTACCTGAGTGTGCCACTTCTCGTGCATGCATGGGATCTCGCGGACCAACGGAGGTTTATGATTAAAGCAGTTTTTGTCAAGGTCCAACTTTTACTCCATTTTTCCTTTTTTCTCGAGTTGTTTTAAATACCTCCTTTAGTCCTTTTTTACCTATGGATGTTGTAGAGACAATTAATTCTGGAAATGGTGTTTGTATTATATTTCGGGGGAGGTTGTTACAGTATTTTTTTGTTGTTGTAAATTTGTTTATTTCACGTATGATGCACTGAGCTGACATATAGTTCTGATGTGAATGTTTTGTGCGTGTAATGTTTTCATGGATGATGATGTTGGACGTGCAAAGAGTTTATCACTTTACCTATTGGGATTATTGTGAACGGAAAGCTATAGTTATACTTGGGGCTAGGCATTTCGAAGATAAGAATCTCTCTAATCTTTTTTGAAAATGAAGAATATCTCTTAATCTTCTTTTTTTTTGGTAAAAGAATATCTCTGATCTTACGCTATGTTTTATTATATTTCAAAATAGTTTAAAAGAAATCTTATGCAACTTCATTTCATATCTTTGTATAATGGAATAAAAATAGAATTAATTAAAAAATACGAAAATTAGGCTGTATAACTTTTCAAACAAATTATAATTCATTAAATAACTAAAACCCCTAATTTTCATCTACAGTATTTTATTTAATAATGCTATATTACCATCCAATTCAACTTGTGTAATATGCTAAGAACCTTATATTATTAAAAGAGAAGTACCCATTAAAAAATACCCCTAAGTTTTCTAACTTATTTACACTTCCATGCCACTGAGAATTAAATTAAACTACCTATTTTAATG
The DNA here is from genome assembly GCF_000695525.1 of Brassica oleracea var. oleracea. NCBI lineage: Eukaryota > Viridiplantae > Streptophyta > Magnoliopsida > Brassicales > Brassicaceae > Brassica > Brassica oleracea. The sequence continues at coordinate 31,080,135 of NC_027750.1, forward strand.
TTTGTCTTTTCCAGTTAAATTAATGAGTTTTTCTTAATCAAATTTAAACTTAATGTCATTAAATGAACCTAAAAATACATCATATTTAACGTAGCTTATTACGGACGAGTACGGCGCAATAATGAACTTGAATTTTATTTTTACGAAAACGTGAATCACTTGACTTATGTAATATTTAAAATATATTAACTACAATATAACAAATCCATATAACCTACATATGCTTTAGTTTGAAATGATCATGCTAAAGTTTTATATAGTCAACTTACATCATGCATCGATCGATGTACAATAGTCAAACC
>NC_027750.1:31080864-31084851 GCF_000695525.1 Brassica oleracea var. oleracea
ACTATAAATAATTTATTATTAATAAAATTATGAAATTATTTACAATTTGATGACTAATTCATCGCCCTTTTTTATATGTTAAATTTTTCATAGAAGTTTAAAAATTATTTTATTTTATTTAAACATGTATAACTAATTTATAATCTTTTATGCCATACTAAGTCATAATATAATATTTCTTCATATTTTACATTAATAACCATTGTTTTTATATATCGTCTACAATTCTCTAATTACATCTATTTGTTCAATTTTTTATATGATATCGAATATTCGTCATAAATGAATGGTTTAAGATGCCAAAAAAATTATTTACTTGGTGAATATAATACATAAAATATTACAAATACATCATTTAGTTAAATAAATAAACAAAAACCAAAAATTCACCAGCGCGGGTCAGGGTCTAGTTATTTATTAAAAGAAATATTAAATAAATGATTTAATAAATTGTGGTTATCATTGGTGCACGTCTCTTTCTTTTTTTTTCCCTCTTCTCATCCAATCTCGGTTTCATTTTCATAAATACGAACACAAACCACTTCATCTCAAGACGAAGAAAGAGCATAGATTTTGGGCTTGTGAAATTGAGTTTGGAGGAGAAGATGGCACTGTAGAGAACGACGAGGTGACGCCACGATTTCTTTTTTTTTTAGTATCTTTAATGTTGATCTTGATTTTTTTCATTGTTATTTAAATTGTTATAGTATGTTGTATTGATATGGTATGGTGAAGAATAATTACTCTGGACCAATGAATGAGTGTATCACCATGTCTGCAAAAAGAGGAAGATGTGAAGGAGATGAACTCGCCGACTATACTATATGTAGTGAAAGAAAATTATAGTCTAGCACGATTCTTATATTTTTGTACCTTTCGCAAGTACCAAACTAAATAGTATGCTACGGTTGTTGTATTATTATACCATCGATTGTTTGATAAATTCATTATTTATCAATTTCTAGTTTACAACTATATATACTATACTATGTATTTTGTTCTATATTATTTGGGTTTAGAGTTTATACTTGGGTTTAAGGTTTAGTGATTAAGATTTAGGGTTTAGTATTTGGAAGGTGGGGGTTGAGGTTTGGGTTTAGTGACCGTATTATATTATGTATGTTCCATTTGACGATTGATAAAGAATGTTCTATTTTGTTCACCAATTTGTACTATACTATGTATTTTGTTCCATTCTATTTGAGTTTAGAGTCTATACTTGGGTTTGGGGTTTAGTGATTAGGATTTAGGGTTTAGTATTTGGAAGGTGGGAGTTTAGGTTTGGGTTTAGCGATAGGATTTAGGGTTAAGTATTTGGAAGGTGAGTTTGGGTTTAGTATTGAGGAGTTGTGTGTTGGATTAGAGTCCTATACTATTCAAAAATTAGGTTTGGATTTAGTTTAATATTACATAATATTATATATTATTTTCAGATTTTGATAATTGGGTTTAAGGTTTATATTTGGGTTTAGGGTTCAGTAATGAGGGTTTAAGGTTTAATATTTAGATGGAAGGTTGATGTTTAAAGTTTAGGGTTTTGTATCTAGGAGTTGAGGTTTTGAGTAAAGTTTAGTATTTACTAGATGTGAGTTGATTTTGAATCCTATTATATTTCAGTGATATGGTATAGAAAAATCAGATGCATATTTATGTGTTAAACAAAAGTGTGGTGTTGGTTGTATTACGTGTGATAATTAATTGTGGAGTGTCAAATTGTTGATGGCAACAATTTTCTCTCTTCATTACTGGCAACTTGAACAAAAAATGTAGTACCGGATAAAACTTGACATAACTGGTCAAAATTAATGCTCTGCACTTAATTTTCTTTTCAAATTTGGTCATTCGCAAATTCACCCTAAAAAATATTGATAATTTATCTTTTACTTGTATTCTATATTTGCTTTATAATAAAGTATGAATAGAATGAAATTCAACTAAATGATTAGAATGAAATTCAACTAAATTACGAAGTTACTGTATTTTAAAGAAAAAATTAAGCAATACATTAGAGGATAAAAAAAATTAAGCAATACATTAGAGATGTTTTAAATACTGAAAATCCAAATCCAATAAGAACCCAAAAAAAACATGAAATGTTAATATGGTCTCCAATGTTCGAGAGCACCATCCCAAATTGCTATAGAAACGATGCAACTATTGACATGCACTGGTCAGCAAAAACCGTTCCTACCCTTTTCAATGTTCGACCATTCATTCAAATGTTGCCATGAACCGGATAATTGTGTTGGCCTGTTTTATATGGGCTAACCACTTTTCTGATTCAAGTTAGGCTACTTAGCCATTTGGGCCTACGACCCTTGTAAAACATTGTATATCTCCTTAATTTTAGTAGTACAACCTTCAACAACAGAAAACAAATGAGATACAGAAAATCAAAGTCACAAAACTAGACTTTTTTCTTGTTGTTGAAGGATTCGCTGTATACTAGACTGAATTTATGGAGTTTTAGGTTGCACAACTAATAAAATGAGGTACTGTACAGGAATGACGAAAAGGAATTTTGGTCGTGGTATTTGGGATCGAAAGAATTACACTCAGAGGAAGTTTTAAGTTTATTATAACACAATAAGTCATTTTCTTCTACCAAGACACTTTCTTCTAACTGTTTCTCTTCTTCCTAAACAAATTAGTCACTTCGTAGCTAACCAGCTGAGTAACCAAAATATTATATTAGCGGGAATTAACCTCAACCACACATCTCTCTTCCCACTCAATGGTTCAGATTAAATCTAACACTTTTGACAAGACTTATTTATGTTTCATTTCTTGGCCATTGGATTTGCTTTTGTACTTTAACTTTTAACGATTCAAAGTTACTCAGCCACATTCATCATCTCCTTTTTTGTCTTTGTATTTCTTCTGAAAATAGTAATGGGTGTTCCTCATCATCTCCTTTTTTCACCGGCGTCTCCACCGCTATTCTCGCCGGAGTGGGTCCGTCGTTATACCCTAGAATAAGATTCAAAATCCTCTCTTTCTATTGATCTCTCTAAGCAAAGTGAGTGATTTCTTATTTGTTTTGGGTCAGCAATGAATCTACTCCACATCAATCATCAATAACATAGCTTTCTGTTTTGGATCCAACCCCCACCTTGTTTAAGAGCTTCTGATTGATGTGTGTGTTTTCATGCTAGCTTCATGGTAGGTCTTAGCTTGATTAATTTATGGTTGTTTTACATATGTACACCATCATATTTCTCGTACACATGTACACCAATTTCTGTACACATGTACGCTATTTCATACACATGCACCGTGAAAATGAATTGAATTTTGTGTTTTGTTCATCAGCTTGTTCTGGACTCATATATATTGTGTTTTGTTCATCAACTTGTTCACCGACTCTCCGTTGTCGTCAACGAAGCCGGCAAGAAGTGCGATCTGCAATAACAATGGAGGAGTATCATCTTTTTGCACTTTTGTTCATAATGATGTACACGTGGATATAATTCATCTAAACGTACATGTGGATAATACATTATATGTACACGTTGATAATTTTTGCATATTCATGTGTTCTAACAGTTTGAAGCATGATTAAGAGTGATGTCACAACAGAGATAACACTTATGTCAAGGTACATATTGAGCTAAAAAAAGATAACACTCAAACATATGTGTACATATATAAATATCTAAAAATTGTATCTTACATGTACACAAGTTTACAACATACTGGACATATAACATGTATCTCAAATATATGTATACATGTAAATATCTGATAAGATATAATATGTATATTGTACATGTAGCCCTTGTCGATGTCAAAAACATATGTGTACATGTAAATTTCTTTATAAGTATATGTTAAACACACAAACAACTTTAGATGTGTTTACAAATTACTAATCTAATAGTGTACATACACATTCTTATCCATGTGTACCACCCATGAATATGTACATACTTTGTTTATTTTCAATTTTCTTAATCAGTGGCATTTTAGTAAATATGTCTTCGTCTT
>NC_027750.1:31085554-31085827 GCF_000695525.1 Brassica oleracea var. oleracea
CATGTGCACGCGTACGAAAGAAGATTTTTAAATCTTAATTGTTTAATATTGTGGTAATATTTACAATATCGTATTATTAATTCGTAAGTAAGGCCATGTTCAACGACCGTTTCTATCATGCACTACAAGAAAACAGCGGTATTTTGACGGACATTCCGACGGAAAATGAAATACTCGGAATATCCCGAGGAATTTCCGAGGAAACACAAAATTGGGTTTCCTCGGAATTTCCTCGGAATATACCGACGGAATTCCGAGGAAATATCAATCCGT
>NC_027750.1:31085948-31086157 GCF_000695525.1 Brassica oleracea var. oleracea
ATCATCCTTTTGGCAACGACACGGCCTGATACGTGAAATGGCAGACCAAATCTTGTGTAGCATGTCTTTGTTTGTCTTTATGCTCTGATCTCTCCAATGTTGTTGCTGGCGCGAAGTGGCGTTCGGTGGAAGCTCTTGCAGCTTGTACTGGCTGGAGTCTGATGGGAGTAGCTGATGGGGTTGTGAATCATCTGGAATGAAGAAGGCGA
>NC_027750.1:31088570-31100433 GCF_000695525.1 Brassica oleracea var. oleracea
ATGTCCCTCGGTATATTCCGAACGTTTTTTATAAACGGATCGATCGATGGATATATGTCCAAAAACGCATCGATCGATGAACTTCCGAGGAAGTATCCCGACGAAGTTCTCCCTCGGTATATTCCGAGGAGATTTCCGACAAACTAGTGATCCTCGGAATTTCCTCGGAAATTTGTTTCCTCGGAATTCCGTCGGAAAATTCCGAGGGATTTTCGAGGAAAGAAGAAATTCCGAAGAATTATTTCCAAGGACTTGTTTCGTCGGTATGTCGTTGGAATAACGTTATTCCAACGAAATTCCGACGATTTTTTCCCTCAGTATCCTTACTGTTTTCTTGTAGTGATGGTTCTTAAAACAAAAAAAATAATATTAAAATAATGAAAAAGAGTACGAACATTTAAGCACCTCTTCTTAAAAGGAACATTTAAGCACCGCTTCTAATCTTGTTTTGTCATTTGTCAACTTTCTATTGGTTTGCCTTTTTAAGAAGAAATAAATTTTAATTACAAAATTATATATGATTAAATTAGTATTATTTTTTAGATTAGAACCTGTTTTTAAGACATTTACCGATGGAGTTGCCCAAACTAAAACTGCACTATGCACATCATGGAATAGAATAATAGAGATTAAAGATTATCGACCTGCCCCTGGACCTATTACTGAGGCATGACTCATGAGAGAGCTGAAACTTAAGAACATATGACTTATTGAGAAAAAGGTGGAATTGATGAAGAATGTCTGATGTTATGAAAGTGAAGTTGATTACAAAAGGAGCAGCGTGGGAATTGAACAGTTTTAGTTGTTGATAAAGACGTGACATAGTTGTGTCTTAATCTAATCAGAGATTCCTTATGTTTTTATCTTTCTTCTTCTATAAAGTTGCATGAGATTCATATCTGGTGAACATATGTAAAATTGCTCTTTATTATTATGATCAAATTTGACTTTTTTTATTACATGATCAAATTTGACTTCTTTGACGATTTCTAGTGTTCTCGCTATTTAGGGATACTTAACATTCAGTATTTATTTTAACAAAATAACTCGCCGGTAAAAACACATTGGAAAAAGTATTTGTTAAAGCATTAAAGCTCAAGGAATGATTTCATTTGTTATATTCAAGAGCAATGAGTGAAATCAATCTTTATTCATTTATCATTTCATTTTGCTCATCTTTTTATTCAACTAACTCAGTATATGCTACTCCATCCGTTTCAATATAGATATGTTTTAGGTGATTGTTGTTGTTTCACAATAGATGATGTTTCACAAATCTAGGTAACTTTAACTTTATCAAAACTGTGTAGCCAATTGTGTTTTTACTATTTTTGTTTATAATTAAATAAATTAGTTTTAAATTATATTTCAAAGATTTTTTGTTTATAAAATATAATTTCTTAATATACGTGCAAAAAACCAAAATTTTATCTATTATGAAACATACGAAGTACTATTACTTAATGTGTAGACGTTAAATACTTTTCCAACTTGCAACAAAAAGCAATGAGTGAAATCAAACTTTCTCGATCCTGTTTAATTTAAAAATCAGTTTTTAATTAAAACAAATAAGTCTATAGAAAGTCTGATCAAAGCAAAAAAAAATTATCAAGAATTTGTTTGAACTGATTGGGATCAACTTAACGACATTTCATCAACATGAATAGGATATATTACATTGTTATTTGTAAGTGGTAAAAATACAATCAACACTCTAAAATGTTTTTATAGATACCGACCGTGTACTCGATTGCCACCGTTTAAATTTCGAAAACAGGCAATACACAAAAGGACATAGACAAAACTACTTCTCACTTCTGCTTCATCTTTCCTTTTTTTCTCAAAAATTGGCTCTTTTCCCACACTCCTTGGTTTCTTACAATACATTGTTGTCTTCTCGAAACCATAACTATTTGACATTCCTCCACCGTTGATTCACTTATCTCTCGTCTTCCATGACTCATGTACGGACAGGATTCAAGATCACAATACAGAAAAGACTTTTCGCTCTGATTAACAACAAACATATTTTATCATTTTGGCAGAAAAAAAAAGACTTGATTCGAAATTTGAGCGTGCTAATGGTTTAATCAATTAAAGGGACAAAGAAAAGCAACTTTATAAAATCAGTAGTAATCAGTAGATTTATACCATTCTTGTCCATCGCTTTGATTTTTTTTTTAAATCACTTCTTTACTTGTGTTAACAAAAAAAAAACTTCTTTACTTTCTGATAAAAGAAAAAAGACACCAACTTTTAGCTACATCCAACGGCTAGTAATCAATCTGGTCTGAGTTAGAATAATAACCGTTTACTTATTTTGACCAAAGTGCTTACAAAATGGTCCATACACTCTCTTTCCACTACAAAGTTGCAGTCTTGAAAACCAAAGCCACCACCTTTCTCTCTCTTTGTCTCTCAGAAGTGGGCATGGATTCACTGAGATTCCTTCATGTCTTCTTCTTCTTCTTCCATCTCATTCTCCACTGCCACTCTCTCTCCGGCTCCTCTGACGCGAAGCTCCTCGTGGGAAAGATCAAACCTTCGCTCCAAGGCGCCAGCGAGAGCCTCCTCTTGTCCTCTTGGAACTCATCTGTTCCCGTCTGCCAATGGAGAGGGGTAAAATGGGTATTCTCAGACGGCTCCCCTCTCCAATGCACCGCCCTCTCTTCTTCACCCCCAACCCAATGGACAAACCTCTCTCTCTACAACGACTCCTCCCTCCACCTCCTCTCTCTCCAGCTCCCTTCCGCTAACCTCACCGGCTCCCTCCCCGGAGAGCTCGGCGAGTTCTCCATGCTCCGAAGCCTCTTCCTCAACATCAACGCCTTGAGCGGGCCCATCCCTCTCGAGCTCGGCTACGCTTCCTCTCTCTCCGACGTTGATCTGAGCGGTAACGCCCTAGCCGGGGCCTTCCCTCCGTCGATTTGGAACCTCTGTGAGAACCTCGTCTCGTTGAAGCTTCACGATAACTCCTTCTCCGGGGCCTTGCCTGAGCCCGCCTTGCCGAACTCGACTTGTGGTAATCTCCAAGTTCTTGATTTGGGTGGCAATAAGCTCTCAGGCGAGTTCCCTGAGTACGTAACAAAGTTTAAAGCTCTCAAGTTGCTTGATCTTTCGAGTAACCTCTTTGAAGGCTCTGTTCCCGATGGTTTGGGGTTGTTACAGCTAGAAAGTCTCGATCTTTCTCACAATAACTTTAGTGGGATGCTCCCGAGTTTCTTCGGTGATTCCAAGTTTGGAGCTGAGTCTTTCCAAGGGAACAATCCTAGCCTCTGTGGTTTGCCTTTGAAGCCGTGTCTAGGCTCCTCTAGGTTGAGTCCTGGCGCCGTCGCTGGACTGGTGATAGGTTTAATGTCTGGAGCGGTCGTTGTCGCGTCGTTGCTGATAGGGTACTTGCAGAACAAGAAGAGGAAGAGTAGTATAGAGAGTGAAGATGATCTGGAAGAAGGCGACGAAGAAGATGAGGTTGATGGTGAAGGGAAGTTAGTTGTGTTCCAAGGCGGTGAGAATCTGACGTTGGAAGAGGTTTTGAACGCGACGGGGCAAGTCATGGAGAAGACCAACTACGGTACGGTCTACAAGGCCAAGCTTAGCGATGGAGGGAACATCGCGTTGAGGCTGTTGAGAGAAGGTACTTGCAAGGATAGAAGCTCTTGTCTGCCTGTTATAAAGCAGCTAGGACGCGTTCGCCACGAGAATCTGGTTCCTTTGAGAGCTTTCTATCAGGGGAAGAGAGGAGAGAAGCTGCTCATCTATGACTACATTCCCAACATAAGCCTACATGATTTGTTGCACGGTAGGTAACATTCATCTTTATTCTCATTGATCATTCATGTGTTCGAGTGACCACTGGGACGAAACCAATATTACATTCGGCCCGAGCCTCCTGGTAATTAAAAAAAAAAAAATAGTATTCATGTGTTGTTTGAATGATTGTGCAGAAAGCAAACCGGGGAAGCCGGCTTTGAACTGGGCCAGGAGACACAAGATTGCGTTGGGAATAGCGAGAGGACTTGCTTATCTTCACACCGGACAAGAAGCTCCCATCATCCACGGCAATATAAGATCGAAAAACGTGCTGGTCGACGACTTCTTCTTCGCTAGGCTAACTGAGTTTGGGCTTGATAAGATTATGGTGCAAGCGGTGGCGGATGAGATCGTCTCGCAGGCGAAATCAGACGGGTACAAGGCGCCTGAGCTCCACAAGATGAAGAAATGCAATCCGAGGAGCGACGTTTACGCGTTTGGGATCCTTCTCTTGGAGATGCTGATGGGGAAGAAGCCTGGAAAGAGTGGGAGGAACGGTGGCGAGTACGTGGATCTGCCTTCTTTGGTTAAAGCCGCGGTGTTGGAGGAGACGACGATGGAGGTTTTCGACTTGGAGGCGATGAAAGGGATCAGGAGTCCGATGGAGGAAGGTTTGGTTCATGCGTTGAAGCTAGCGATGGGATGCTGTGCTCCTGTCACGACGGTTAGACCGAGTATGGAAGAGGTTGTGAAGCAGTTGGAAGAGAACAGGCCGAGGAATAGATCAGCGTTGTATAGCCCTACGGAAACGAGGAGCGACGCTGAGACACCATGCTGAGTTTGGTTTCTGTTTTACAAAGCTTTTTTTTTTTGTAATTCTCTCACTTTTGTTGTTGGTTATATGCATTTGTTGTTTCATAGGAAAGGGAACCATTCTGATTTCATTTTTATTTTTAGTTTATATTTGTCAATGACAATGGTGTTAACAGAAGCAGAAGAAGCTAATATGATGAATCTACTTCGGTTATTTTCTTCTGTCTTGGTTTTGAGGGGTTATACAATTAAATTTTAATTAATTAACACTGCATACTAATCATGCATTCAAGGGCACCAAAAGTTAAGTATACTTACAACAGAAGAATGCAGAAACCTATGCTTTCACTAACAACAGAAAGATTCGAGAATCTCTGACAAAGAATGTTAGAATTATTACCAGTTGCTGAGAGAAGGATCCCAAAGGCGTAAACGTCGCTTCTCGGATTGCATAGGTTTTATATATAGCTCTCTCTTCATTTCTCCTACAAACAAAGAAGAGAGAGCTTTAATATATCCAACAATGACAGTGTCGACAGTTTCATAAACTGGTAGTAATTCTATCATTCTTTGTCTGTAAATGCATTGACAATATATTGAAGCTCTGTCTCTCCTTTGTTTGTAGGAGAAATGAGGAGAGAGCTATATATAAAAGCTTTTTTTAACATATATAAAAGATTATAATCATCGTATGTAATAGATTCAAAGATTGTACGTGATGTATTGTGTTATCCAGCGTTAAAAAAGAAAAAAAATATATTATAATATGCAATTGTCAAAATGGATAAACCAACTTAAACCAAACCATATCCAAATGAGTTTAGTTTTTAATGAATTATATATGGTTCAACCCAAACCATTTACTTAATAGATTAGATCAATCCATAACTCATTCAGGATTAATAGATTTAATGAATTGACTCATTTTTAGATATATTAGTATTATATAATAATTTATATTATAATTCAAAGTTGTCTCTACTCAAGTAAAATTAAAACATTGGTTGAACACGTCATTTTTATATGTAAAATAAGATTTTATATTTCCGATACTCGTGAATTTGTGTTAATTAATAATTAAGAAATTTAGAGTATTAGATTATTTTTAGAGTATTAGAGTATTAGAAATTTAGAGTATTAGATAATAATATAAGAAATTTAATAGTATTAGATTTATTTTTTGGTTTGATCTAATTAAATAACTAGTAAATTTTTATGACTTTATAATGCATTGCAATAGATAAGATCGACGTTAAGATAAATAGCATAATGGAAATTTTGAGATTATATGAGATCGACGTTAAGATAAAAAGCATAAGCGGACAAAGTAATGTTACAACTACATTTGTTTATTAAAATAACGTCTATTCATTGAGATGGTCATTCATGATCTATGGATACAATATTAAAATTTTACATATTGTTCCAACTTACTAATATGTATGATAAATCTATACAAACATTACAACACGAGACGAAGAACCAACAACACGAGACGCGAAGAACCACAGAAACTGACAACACGAGACGAAGAACCACAGAAACTGACAACACGAGACGAAGAACCACAGAAACTGACAACACGAGACGAAGAACCACAGAAACTGGAAAGCGACCGATATCGTAGAAACGTCGATACATATATAACGCATTTGACTCTATAGTGAGATCAGTGACCAGATACGTATTTTCCTTTAGAAGAGGTTGGAGTGGGTGGAGTACGCTTACATCGCTGGTAGATGGGGCACGGAGGGGTTGGAGTGGGTAGAGTACGCTTGCATCGCTGGTAGAGTTGGCACGGAATAGACGGAGGACCAATAAAATAGCGGGGTTGCCTTTGGACTGTCACTTGATCAGGATGGTTTGTCTCTTCTGCACCAGCGCCAACCAAATGCATTACTCATTTATATATGGTTTGGCAATTCTAGTGTTGATTTGTAGTTCAGTGTGGCTAAAAGCGAATCTAAAATTAAATTGGGTTGTAAGACAACTAAAATGTTTTCTTCTTCACATCCACTGATTTCTTTTTTTTATCCACAAGACCTAAATTTATGTTTGAATCGGATCAAAAAGAGAAAAAAACTATACCAAAATTTAATTTAATTTTTTAGAAGTTAAAATTAGTTTGGTTTAATATATATGAACTTAAACCAATGGAGTCTTTTTCTAAATCAATGTTTTATTTTTATTTTATTTTTTGAAAAAAGGGCTCGATGTTTTATTTTCAGTATTACTGTATTACCTTTGTTATTTCGTATTATTTAATCCAAAAATCCAAAATATATTAAACCTCCAAGAAAACATTATAGTTTAACATCCTTGAATTAAATTACCTAACTGGTAAACCAAAATAGTCATGACTTATGAAAAACAAAAAGACTCACTGAGTTTGTGGAGCTCCGTTTGTGCGCCAAGGGCTTTATCCATATGCGGGAACACAATAAGAAGAAGAACAAAGAAAAACGTGCTGGAAACTATGGAAGATGTCACCTTAGTATTTCTTTTTAGTTTACTCATCAGTGTGACTCATGTGACCCATTTATATAGAACATAGAGGTGCAAATAAGAGAGAGTAGAACACATGGTAGATAATCAAAGCCAATGAAGAAGAAAATAGTGGAGAGATGAGAGAGGGAGTTGAAGCTATCGACGACTTGGTTGCCACGGGTCTTGATGTTTTGGTTGTATTCAGCGAGCGAAAGGTTTTCGCTCACATGTTTCAGTTCACTGTTCATGATGTTCATTGTTTTTTTTTTGGGACTATATTATCGTTTTATTTTTATTTTGCTATTACTGAATTACGTAGATATTTTTCTTGGTTTCATCCCATTATTTTAGTTGTTCAGCTATATTTTTTCTCCGTAGATTTTGTAACCACGACGATCCAAATTAAAATGACGAACCAAATCAAAATAAATCGATAATATAGAGTGATGAAACTTTTGAAAAAGTTGTTAAACAATTATACAGATATGCATAATTGAAATTTGATGTCCTTTTTCTTAACTCAATAAATTGTTTGTAATGTTTAACAGTTCTTGTCGTTTCCATATCTGGTCGATGATGTAATATTTATAAATGATGTAAAGGGGTGGAGATTTTCGTATTAATAATCAAGAATAAACAAGTTCGGACAATTACAAGAACTAAAGATGTTCGTCTAAACAGTTCGTCTAAACAAGTATCTTTCTATTTTATGGTTTGAGGTCGTCTGGGCCGAGCTCGCCTAGTGGTCGAGGTCGTCCAAGACTTTGTCTGTGATGAAGAGGCGATGCTCTCCTTTTCTGTACTTTCTGTACGTTTCTGACCCTCCTTTCAATGAGTCTGACGTCTTCTATTTATAGTGACGTACGTTTTGTCTTGTAGCGAAATCATCAATTATTGCTTAACGGGCCGGGTCTGATTTTAGACTTAACTCTTAATGGGCTTGTGATAAGCCCATCTCCAACAATTGTCCCCCCCCCCTCCCACAGTTCGCCAAGTGTTGAATTTTGGTGAATTCTTCTGGAATATTCTATCTGAGAAAATCAACCCAGGCTCGGGAATTGTCGGGAACTAGGGCAACACATTTTTTTTAAGTGGTGATTGGGTCTCTTATTTTTTTAGTTCTTGTCCTCCACTTGAAAGCCCTGTTCCGGAACGCGGTAGGCGCTAGTCGGACGGTCGGGTTGGGCCTAGCGCCTAAAGAAAAAATCGGGGATTAATCGGAAATTATGCGGGGCGGAATTTTTAGATGGTTTACTATGTTATAAAACATGTTAATCTTTAATTGTGTATAACATTAATACATTTTCATGTTTAAGATTGTATAAAACACACAAATAGAATATATAAACTTAATATAGTGTAATTTTCATCAAAATTAAGAATATAAATGATATTTATAAAATTTTAGATCAAATAAACAAATAAAATATTATTAAAACTAAAAAAAAAATAAAAAAAATAAAAATAAAATAAAAATAAAATAAAAATAAAAATAAAAAAAATAGATTAGGCGGCTAGGCGGTCATTTAGGCGGTCTAGGCGGAAAAAATCGGATATCCGATTTTTTAAACCGATTTGGCATAAATCGGAGCGGAAAAGTGACGCGTACCGCCTAGGCGGCCGCCTAGACGGCTAGGCGGCCGATATTTAGAACAGGGCTTGAAAGTAACGTAAAAAAATTTCTTTTGTCTTTTTTTTGTGTGGTTCCTTCTCTCTCTTTCTTATCTTTTTATTTGTATTTTTATTTTTATTTTTGGGTGGTCCTCCTCCTTTCCTTATCTCCTTGCCGACACTTTTTTTTTTTTAAAAGAAAAAGGGGTGTTGGTTGTGGGTTTGAGGTGTAAGAAAGAAGAGACTGAGCTTGTTGAAAACAGACGAAAGCAATTGTTGGAGAGGCTGTGCTCGCCTAGTGGTCGTGCTCTGTGGTGTTAGAGAAGAGAGGCTGAGCTCCTTTTTTTTTTTTTTTAAAGGTCTGGTCGTGGTCTGTGGTGTGTGGAAGAGAGGCTGAGCTTGTTTGAAGGAAGGGTTGTTTGGCCGTGGTCTGTGGTGTGGGGAAGAGAGGCTGAGCTCGTTTGAAGGAGGAGCTGAGCTTGTCACCGGTGAAAGGTTGAGCTCGTCGAAGGAGGGGCTGAGCAGGAGAAGAGCTCGTCGAAGGAGGAGCTGGGTTTGAGAAGAGCTCATCAATGGAGGTTCCGATTTTGTCTCCTGTCGTCCCGAGTTTATCGACGGTGGCTCCGAGCTCGTCGCTGGTGGCTCTGAGCTCGTTAATGGCGGCTCCGAGCTTGCCTCTTGATGTCCCGAGCTCATCGATGGTGGCTCCGAGCTCGCCTCCTGATGTCCCGAGCTCGTCAATGGCGGCTCCGAGCTCGTTAATGGCGGCTCCGAGCTCGTTGTTGAAGATCCCGCGCTCGTCTCCTGTCGTCCCAAGCTCGTCAATGGTGGCTCCAATTTCGTTGCTGGAGATCCCAAACTTGTCTGATGTTCCGAGCTCATCTGATGCTCTGAGTTTGTTAATGGTGGCTTCGAGTTCGGTTTTTGTTTCAAGCTCGTCAGTTTTTGTTCCAAGTTTGTTTCCTGTAGTTCCTAGCTCGTCCCTTGGTTCGAGCTTGTTGCTTGCTATCCCGAGCTTGCCGTTTGTCGACGGAGCCGTGTCGTGGTGAGGTGGGGTTGAGCTCGTCTCTCATTTAGTTGGTGTTCCTCTTGCTCCTGGTGATAGTGAGTGCGTGGAATACTTCAAAGCGACGAGGGCTCGGGGTTGGACTGAGGTGAGGCGATCGGAGGTTTGGCAGTGCATCCCGTTTATTGACCCAGGTTGAAAATATGAACTTTTTTTTGTTTAGTTGCTGGATTAAGTGTGAGCGCGGAGCTGCAGCACTGAGAACGGATCTCGTATATTTTTTTTGCAAATTTGATTAACTGTGAGCGCGGAGCTGCAACACTGAAAACGGATCTCGTATATTTTTTTTTCCAAATTCGATTAAGTGTGAGTGCGGAGCTGCAACACCGAGGATGGATCTCGTATTCTTTTTTGTAAATTTGATTAAGTGTGAGCGCGGAGCTGCAACACTAAGAACAGATCTCATATATATATTTTTTTTTTGCAAATTTGATTAAGTGTGAGCGCGGAGCTGCAGCACTGAGAACGAATCTCGTATTTTTTTTTGCAAATTTGATTGTGTGAGCGCGGAGCTGCAGCACTGAGAACGAATCTCGTATTTTTTTTTGCAAATTTGATTGTGTGAGCGCGGAGCTGCAGCACTGAGAACGGATCTCGTATTTTTTTACGTGAAAGATGGTCCTATCCTGATATGTGTTTGAAAAATATAGAATTTTTTTATAGAACTAGCTGAGTCTCGTGAGAGGTTGCCTACGTACCCCACAGACGGGGATCAAGCCGACCGTAGTTCACCTTTACAAGGAAAGTAAATGCTTGGATTAAAAGGGCGGATCCTCCTGGAGTCTTATTTTGGTACATCAGGGGCGCGCCGGTCTTCTTGCTTGCGCCCTCTTCTTAGGTATATTTTTTATATTTTTTTATAGAACTGCAATATACCTGTGCATCTTCTGATCCTTGACTGTTGCGAGCGTGCTTTCATGTGGAGCGACTGGATGGTGGTCGCTGATTTGATAATTGGATGCTTTTCTGCTCTTTCCATCTCTGTACGCTTTGTCATAATGATGTCTAGGTTCGTAGTATTCGTCAGGCTCTTTATCTTTCGAAGATGATTTTTTGGTGGATGTGTGCTTTTTGCTGAATGCAGCTTTATCTTCTTCGATTTCGATGAAAGTTATCGCCCGATGGAGTGCATCTTCCAGAGTCTGTGGTTTATACTTCATGATCTCTTCTCGGAATGGTGATTCGTGCCAAAGACCGTTTCGGAGTGCGAGGACTGCTGCTTTGTCGAGTACGGTGATGCGAGAAACGATGGCTCTGAACTTGTCGATGTACGAGCGTAGTGTTTTCGTAGGTTCTTGAGCCAGAGTCCATAGGTCGGCATTAGTTGCACTCTGTTGGATAAACAGCGAGTAGTGTTTGAGGAAGGCCGTCGAGAGTTTATTGTAGTTTTCGATAGAATGGGTTTCAAGGCGTGAGAACCAACCGAGGGCGAGTCCGCTCAAATTTTCCACAAACAATTGACAGAGACCGGCGTCGCGTTCTTCGGGTGAGAAATTGGCTCTCCCGTTTGCGATGCTGAAGGCGGTGAGATACTCTCTTGGATTAGATGTTCCGTTGTAAGTCGGGAGTTTGATTTTGTTCTTCTGATGTCGGACAGGGATACTGAGGAGACGAGTTGTAAAAGGTGTATTGTGGGTCTCGTGGAGTACACGATCGATCTCTGGTGCTGTGCTGGTTGCTTGATGGACTTTGGAGTTCATGCTTTGCAGCTGAGCCCTCATTTTTCCAATGTCGTCGTCTCTGTGTTGGGTCTCCCTGTTGGTGATCTGTGGGAAATTTGTGTTTTGAAGATGTTGATCATTTAGATAACTTGGGCGCTGCTGTCTGGAGTCGATGATTGGTGCTGAAGATTCGTTCACATGATTCTGATGTTGTTGTCCGGAACTTGTGATTGGTGCACGTAGATCGTTGGCTTGGATTGATCGCTGCTGGCCTGAACCGGTCATTGGTGTTGGTAAATCGTTGAAAAGAACTCGCTGGAGTCGTGGAGTGATATCAACTTGTTGTGATCTTTATGTGCCAATCTCGACAGACTGGAGTTCGTTGATGCGGTTGTTGCAAGCAATCTGAGAATGCACGAGGTCGTCCAAACGAGAAGTCGTTCCTCGAGCGAGCTCGTCGATCCTTCCGAGAAGG
>NC_027750.1:31101075-31108173 GCF_000695525.1 Brassica oleracea var. oleracea
AGATGGTCCGAGGTTGCCACCATTGATGGTTCGCCCGAGGTCGTCGCCACTAGCGTCGAGGTGTTGGCTAGATGGTCCGAGATTGTCATTGCAGTTAGTTGTACGCTCGTTATTCTAGGATGGTCGGTGGTTGCAGAAATTGGGGCGTCTGGTTGCGCTGTGGGTTCTGTGACTGCCGAGCTGTCTTGAGGTGAAGAAGAATCCCCTGCCCCACGGTGGGCGCCAATTGTTGTTTCCATATCTGGTCGATGATGTAATATTTATAAATGATGTAAAGGGGTGGAGATTTTCGTATTAATAGTCAAGAATAAACAAGTTCGGACAATTACAAGAACTAAAGATGCTCGTCTAAACAGTTCGTCTAAAGAAGTATCTTTCTATTTTATGGTTTGAGGTCGTCTGGGCCGAGCTCGCCTAGTGGTCGAGGTCGTCCAAGACTTTGTTTATGATGAAGAGGCGATGCTCTCATTTTCTGTACTTTCTGTACGTTTCTGATCCTCCTTTCAAAGAGTCTGACGGCTTTTATTTATAGTGGCGTACGTTTTGCCTTCTAGCGAGATCATCTTGCTTAACGGGCCGGGTCTGATTTTGGGCTTAGTTCTTAATGGGCATGTGCTAAGCCCATCTCCAACAGTTCTGTAAGATTTTTAAATCCTACGTTACAACTTACAACTGTATGAGATTATTCATAATACCCGAAACAAATTCTGCAAACTTAACTATACAAGTATACTCTCAAAATAGTGTACTGTATCATTAACAGTATGCGTTAGAGAATAATATCAAATTTGTTCAGTTGAAAGAAATAGTATGCCTTAAGAATGTGAGATTAATGAAGATATAAAATGTTTATTTATATGTGAAATTTGCTTAGTCCACAAAGATTATCATAACAAGAAAAGACAAAGTGGAGCTTATTGGACTAGAAGTTTCGTAAAATTTTAGGTTTTTGTCAAATCCCCCTTATCGAATAAGGTATCTATAAAAAAATTATAAATCCAAAGTTATTGGATATAACATTCGTAGAAATCCAATCAAATCTCCCCTTATTGATAAATATGGATTTCATCAAGAGATTCATCAAAAGTTATTTTAGATTTTAAAAAATATCATTTACCCTTCAAATTCAATAAGAAAGAATACTATCAAATTTAGCATTCTTCCAAAAAAAAAGAATACCATCGAAGGAGATGAAATTTGAAAAAAAAAAATCAACCAGGAGAAAATGATTGACGTCACTTTCTCGACTCTCCTTTTCTCTGTTCCTTCCCCATATGGCCATGTTCCGGCTTCGTCAGTTGAATAAGGCTGTTATTCTCTTGATTTTATCGTCAGATTATTCGAAACTGCTCTTCTTCTTCTTTTGCTCCGCTATCCTATTCCATGGAAGAAGCAACTTGAGTTTCTTTTGTTGGAACTCGTTTTTGACTAAATGGTTTTAGACCATTTTCCGGTAAGTTTCCGGACGAAGACGTTCGTCGGATAATCGAATATTTGACACTATGAAGTAGTGTACTTGTATGTCAAAATCGGAGTTGGTTTTGAATGAGAAATAAAAATCTAAAATTGATTATTTATAAAATATCCATATTAGAAATATGAGGTTTAATTCCTCTTTTATTTAAAATGGAGAAAATACATTAAAGTTTAACACTTTGATTGTATAAAAAAAGATATTTGGACCATAAATAAATTTCATGTTTTGGTCTTGTTGGTCTCGGTTTTTATTTCGGACTTTGTGGTTGACAAAAGTTAAAATAGAAATGGAAAAATATCTTTTCTAATAATAATGGACATGGTCAACGTGATTTAAGAGAATGAATGCAAAGTTGATTTTAATTTTGTAACTTCTGCTTAAATGCACATCCATATTATAATGAGAGAATAATTCTCAAATCTCCATATTAATTACCTTACGTTGAAGGTGTGGTTTATGACAAACATATGGTTTGGTCTGTGGGCTACATAATAGCTATTGGTCTTCTCATTACAAGCGACCTTGAATATAACAACAAAGAAAAAAACATTTTTTCCCACTCAGAATAGTTATGCTAGTATTTTTTTTTAATTTTGAACTGAGAGTACATCACAGAAATAGGGTCGATAGATTCTGTTTTTTCGGTGATGGTAAACAGAAACAATGTTGCAGTTGTATCCTGGGAATCTGGATTGAAGAATTAAGGAAAGAGATTAACTATCTCGATTCTACAATTTTTCTTTATTTTTATATTTCGGTATTGAAATTTTAATTTATGTTCTTATTATTCTTTACAAATATCAGTTGTCTTATGGTAGTAAAATAAAATTTCTACACTCTTAAATCTTTAAATATTGTTTATGCTATTGCACTGGATACTAACAAAAAACTGATTATTTTGTGAAGTGTTTTGACATGAAAACAGGATTGGAGATTTCATGGTGATAGAAAAATCTGTTCATTTTCACCAGATTATTTTTTATAATGATTTTTATGTGGATAAAAATTCATAAACTCTTTCTCGTTATATGCTCTAATGGTATTTGCTTACCTGATATGTTGCCAGGTGCTGATAGCTGGTTCTAATAATCGAACTTAAAAAAAAATGCAGTTCATTGTTTGATCGTGGGTTGAATTCAATTTTGACCATTCGTTTAGTCGTTGTGCTTAACCTTCTGTCTATTTGAGATACCTCAGGTGGCATAGCGGCAGTACTGAAGGGATTCTCACACACGACTGCCAGAGGTCGCGGATTCGACACTCTGTCGGCGGGGTGGTACTGAAACCTCTCCAAAAAAATCCTAAGGAGTTTTCCTGGATGCGGGACCTTTCGGGGTGGGGTCACTCACTGTAAAAAGTTTACCCACAACAGTTTTGAAAAAAAAGCGATAAAAGGGGATCTAGGGTTCGGAATCGCCGCCGCCGACGGTGGTCTCACACGGCCGTTGAAAATCCCTACCATGGGGAAGAGGAAAAAGCGCATCCTCTCCTCTCTCCCTCTCTCTTCAAAGTTTTCTCGATACGTTGTTGCTTCGTCGCGAGCTGGGAAGGCTTCTTCTCGAGTTCCGTCACACGGTTCAAAGAATGGTCTCGGGTCTATAGGTCCAATCAGCTCCAAGAATGTTCTCGGGTCTGTAGGTCTCGCGTCCACTCAGGATGGGTCTACATCCGCAAAAGATTTCTCCCAGGGTCCGAGTAAAGTCGTCACCACTGGTCCTATGGGTTCAGTGGGAGATGCTCCGCCCCCTGTTGGTTTAGCTGGTACTGCTTCAGTTGCGGTTCCTGTCTCTTCTTCCTCTACCGGGGATGTTCTCGCCGAAGTTGATTCAACAAAGCGCTTGCTCCCTGCTGATATTCCTCCGCTGAGTGAAGCAGTTGGTGCAGTCTCAGGTACTAAAACAGAGACTACATCAGATAACACACAAACGACTCTTCCTGCAAAGAATGGGACTCGGAAATACTCGGAGGTGTTACATAAATCATCTCTAGTAAAGGAAATTGGAACTCCAACTCAACACGTTGTTGGGGTCGAAAACGGTTACGACGAAGTTAACGTCCAAATCCCCGCAAAATACAAGTATGTCTTCTCGCAACAAATCATGCTTGGTCAAGAGAAGGTCGCAACGTATGTTCCCGAGATAAAGCTTCGTTCGAATTCTATTTAGATCAAACATAAGCCATCGGAAACATACCCAGACCAGCTACGGATAGGTCCGAGTATGACGATCAGAACACGGATGAACCAAGCTCGGTCATTACGCAACTACCGCACATGCACGCTATCCGGTCGCAACGTAGCGACCGAGCGTCCATTCCGCTCGGTTGCTACATAGCGACCGATATCGAGCCAAAGCTCGGTCGCTACGTAGCGACCGAGCGTCCGTTCCGTTCGGTCACTACGTAGCGACCGAGCTCGAGCCGAAGCTTGGTTGCTACGTAGCGACCGAGCGTTCGTTCCGCTCGATCGCTACGTAGCTACCAAGCGTCTGTTCCGCTCGGTCGCTACGTAGCGACCGAGCTCTTCCGAAACGTCGATACGACATCAGTCCCTGCATTCTCGTCTACCTTTTGATGCTATCTCCCAAAGACCGCAGCGAACCCATTTCATGTTTCCCGCCATTCTAAGTCATCGATCAAACTTTACGGTAAAAACCAAAGAAAGTTCGTTCTTTATCGAAAGAAGCAGTAATAAACGCTTCGAGTCAGAAGACGGCCCAATGGGGCCTAAGACATGACTCGAGGCCCAACTTATGATTTCTTAACCAACAGCCCGTAAGCCGCATGACGGTTTACGCTTGGTTCGCAAGGAAAGATAAATGTCAAGTTTCCGCGGATAAATACGAAATTTTGAAGATAATTACGAAGATCGGAAAAAATAGAATATTTTACGCTATGCCGGCTTAAGGGCAGAAGAGAAAAAGCGTAAACCGACCTAGGAACCAGTATATAAGGAGCCCTAGGCGAGAGGCTTGGGGAGAGAGCAAGACACAGCAAACTTAGCACTTAGAGCAATTAGGCAACATTCCGTTTTTGTTATTTCGAGCTGCGACTCAACTAGGCTTTGCAGTCTTAGGTTGTTAGAACTAGGACTCTCGCCGACAGCTCTCATAGCCGAGGCTTCTAACTTGTTGTAAGGCTCATACGCGAATTCAGAATAATTACGATTTCTTATTTCTTTTCGTCTTTACTTGCGTGTTCTGATTGTTTGGTGTGTGGTTTAACATATATCCAGGACCTTGTTGGGGTCGAAAACGGTTGCGACGAAGTTAACGTCCAAATCCCCGAAGGAGAAAAATGAAAAAACCTTCTTCGACAAATACTTTTCGAAATAGATACTTCCTTACGAAAAGCTTTGCGGAGGAAACGCGAGTCATCGGACAAGAGCTCGAAAAGGGTCGCTACACAGCGACCGAACGCGTGTTCCGCTCGGTCGCTACGTAGCGACCGAGCTCGAGACGAAGCTCGGTCACTACGTAGCTCGGTTCACCACTCGCATATCAGATATGAGGGTATCCGATCCAGGAAAAATCAAAGTACCAAAGTATGATTGTACGGCCGATCCGAGAGCACCCCTTCAGGCTTTCCACATCACGATGGGAAGAGCGAGGCTGAAGGACGGCGAAAGAGACGCCGGCTACTGCTCGCATGGAGCGAAACTCTATCGGAAGTTTCCGACAGCTCGCATCAGAATTTCTCAAGCAATACTCTATGTTCATAGATAGAGAAACTTCTGATGTCGATCTCTGGAGTCTGTCCCAGAGGGAAGGGGAACCCCTCCGCGAGTTCATCAGCCGATTCAAGTTGGTAATGTCCAGGGTCAACGGGATAAGCGACAAAGTGGCCATCGATTCGCTAAGAAAGGCGCTCTGGTACAAGTCAAAATTCAGAAAATGGATATCCCTCGACAAACCGCGGACGATCCAGGACGCCATCCACAAGGCGACGAACATCATGATCGAGTAAGAAACTAAAGTCTTATCACAAAAACATAAGTCGGCGAGACCATCCTCGAAAGATGTAGACCCAAAAACGAAGAAGAAGAACCCTCGTAACGACAAGTATGTCCATCACGAGGGGGAAGATCTCCAAGGAGCGTACAATTACGCGATCGGTTCGGACCAGGGC
The DNA here is from genome assembly GCF_000695525.1 of Brassica oleracea var. oleracea. Taxonomy (NCBI): domain Eukaryota; kingdom Viridiplantae; phylum Streptophyta; class Magnoliopsida; order Brassicales; family Brassicaceae; genus Brassica; species Brassica oleracea. The sequence goes on from NC_027750.1 coordinate 31,106,678, forward strand.
CGAATCACGGGTAATGCATGGACTCGCAATCAAGGATATGGTGAAAGCACCTTCTGCGAGTTTAACCAGTCCCGAGGACACTCCACGACTAACTGCAAAGTCTTGAGAGCAAGGCTACTAGCCGGAGAACTCTCGGAAGTGACCAGCGTGAAAGATCTCATCCTCGAGACCGATCGCCCCCGAAAGCCGGACAGAAATCTTCCCGCGGAGAGATCTCCTCAAAGAAACCAATCTGGGGATAAACGCGGCAGAAGGCCAGACGACAAGGAGAACGATAACAATCGTCGTAGAGTCAACATGATCATTGGAGGATCGCAATTCTGCAGCGATACGGTTTCAGCCATGAAGGCTTACCAGCGGAAGGCGGAGTTGAGCGCAAACTGGCCTACATGGTCTCCTACCCGAGACGGTCAAAATTGCTCAATCACCTTCACGAAGGAGGAAGCCGGCGGGATCGATCAACCTCACTGCGATCCGCTCGTCATAGACCTCGTCATACGAGATCTGGAAGTCGGAAGAGTGTTCATTGACACGGGAAGCACGGTCAATGTAATCTTTCGCGACACTCTTAATCTGATGAGCATCGAACTCGGAGAAGTGACTCCAACGCCGAAACCGCTCACAGGCTTTTCAGGCGAAGTATCGATGACCCTCGGGTTGATTCAGCTACCAGTCATGGCCAAGGAGATCAAAAAAATCGTTGAATTCACAGTAGTCGATCATCCTGCCATCTATAATGTGATCATGGGAACCCCATGGCTCAACGCCATGCAAGACGTTCCATCAACGTACCACCTGGGTGTCAAATTCCCGACCCCAAACGGAGTCGCAACTATCTGGGGATGTCAGAAACAGTCGCGCTTGTGCTTCCTTGCAGAGCACAAGCTAAGGTAGATAACGACCTCTGCAACGGCAAATCACAAACGCACGAAGATTGATAAATCTTCGACCAAAAACGTTTCAAGAAAAGGCGATTTAACATCGTCTGCTGACGCAAACGCTTCGGGTGTTAAAACTCAACATGAGTCTGAAGCCGACACTACAACTCAACTGGAACATCCGGAAGAGAAATCTGACCCGTCCACGGTCATCACGATCAAGGCGGTCAGCACGGTGACAACCGCCGAGTGAAAACGCTCGCGGCATAAAACAGAACTACGAGGAAACAGAACTACGAGATGGCTTGATCCTCGAAAGGGGTACGTAGGCAGCTCGTCAAAAGATGAGTTCAGCTATCCCCCTCTCTAAAAAGGGGGGGGAGTGGGGGCGTATACTCGTATACTCCCACATAGGAAAAGATGCGTTATTGTAATCGAATTTTTTAGAGATTTCGAAACTTTTTACTACAATATGCGTCGCTCCTTTTTAACACACTTGCGCTTCAATTAACGCAAAAGTCTCAGAACATGCTTAGAAAATCTACAAACGTTAATACTCTTGCCAGCAGCCTCATACGGCCCAAAATCACAAAACAATCTCACTTCAGCACCGAAAAG
>NC_027750.1:31109248-31127551 GCF_000695525.1 Brassica oleracea var. oleracea
AGCAAGTTCAAGCCCTATAAAACCGATTATAAGCAAAAATAATAATAATAATAATAATAACGATCGTCAAAATCCTTAAAGCTCATACCCCGTTGATGATACGAGATCCTTCCGCGACGACTTTCGGCCTCCCCGACTCGCTCGTAGCTGGAGGAGCATCGAAGCCCGATGGAAGACCAGCGAAGAAATCATCGAAGTCTGAAATAGGGACCTCGCTCGTACCGCTTCCATCGCCGAAAGCAAGGTCCGGATCCCATCCTGGAAGCATGCAATCGTCCACCGAAAACTCCAAGTCACTGAGGTCAATATCTATCCCCTTCGAAGAGTTTAGCCCCCTCGCAATCGTGGGAGCGGCGTCGGGACCTTGGTCATCAGGCTCGGAATCACTCCTTGTTTCTCCGCCCAAAGCAGGACTAGGATGCACAAACCTCAACGCCTTTTGAACTCTCTTCGGCGTAAAGGAAGTCCAGAAAAAAGGACAGTTCCTGAGCAGATCTCTCACCGCAATAATGTCCTCCGGAAACGGAGCAAGAGGATTGATGAAGGGACGATCGTTCGGCAACCTCCGGAACAATGGGATATAACTCTCCTCAACGGACGCGGCGTCTACACGAACGAAGAAGAAAAACTTCTTCCACGAGTTGAAGTTAGAAGTAAACCCCTTTACCACTGACATGAAGTTGCGAGGAACCAGCCTGTACGTGTCCGTATCCTTGATGATCTGTAACCGAAGAAGCGCTTCGAAGTGATCGACGGTGAGGGAGAGACCATGCACGTAGCTCAGAATCAGGACTCCAATGAGGTGCTGGATGCCAAGAGGATTCAGTTGGCTTATCGCCACCCCGAAACAATCCAACAGGCGGACGATAATTTCGGGGATCGGGAACCATAAACGACAGCGCACTACGTACGCTTTGTAACAAGTAAAGTAACCCTCCGGGGGACTACTAGCGTGCTCTCCTTGACGAGGAACCCTGAACTCCACCGCATCCGAAATAAGGTAGAACGACCGCATGACCTCGAGGAATTCGCTAGTACTCCTACCTGGTGCACCTTCCTCCACCGGGCGATGGTTCATGACCGGGAACGATTTCTCTTTGGGAGGCGTGATAGAACCATAACACGCCACCCCCCATGCCTCGTTCTCGGCCGGGTCTACCGAATGAGGAACGAATTCCATCTTTGGCACACGGAGCTCTTCAGAAACATTCGCGGGCAAGGACCCTTTCTTCTAACTCCTCTTCTTACTCGACATCTCGTGGTTTTCTTTTTTATCAAGAAGGAAATGATAGAGAGAAAGAGAAAGAAGAAAGAATTTTTCATGAAACCTCTCTATGAGAATGACTAAGTGTAAAGATTGTGAAGAAATTACCTCCTTTCTTATAGGCATGAGAAATTACTATTTACTTACGGATTTTTGGACACGAACTTCGTCCAAATACACCAATCTCGTCCGAACTTGCCATACCGCACGATGGGATCTTACTAGAAATCCACGATCATAACGAGCTGGGGGGCTAACTGTTGGGGTCGAAAACGGTTGCGACAAAGTTAACGTCCAAATCCCCGAAGGAGAAAAACGAAAAAACCTTCTTCGACAAATACTTTTTCGAAATAGATTCTTCCTTACGAAAAGCTTTGCGGAGGAAACGCGAGTCATCGGACAAGAGCGCAAAAAGGGTCGCTACGCAGCAGCACGTAAGCCGCATGACGGTTTACGCTTGGTTCGCAAGGAAAGATAAATGTCAAGTTTCCGCGGATAAATACGAAATTTTGAAGATAATTACGAAGATCGGAAAAAATGGAATATCTCCATTTTTATGCTATGGCGGCTTAAGGGTAGAGGAGGAAAAGCATAAACCGACCAAGGAGCCAGTATATAAGGAGGCCTAGGCGAGAGGCATGGAGGAGAGACTTTTTCAGAGCAAACTTAGCACTTAGAGCGATTTAGGCATATTTCTGTTTTTTGTTATTCGAGCTGCGACTCAACTAGGTTATTGCCGTCTTAGGGTTTTAGAACTAGGAATCTCGCCGACAGCTCTCGTAGCCCAGGGTCTTACCTTGTTGTAACGCTCAAACGCGAATTCGGAATAAGATCTACTTTGCTATCTTTTCGATTTCTTATACTTTATCGTTGTCATTATTGTGTTCTGATTGCTTGGCGTGTGGTATTAGCAGATATCCGGGACCTCTGGAAAATTAGGGTTTTCCTAGTTTCCTTATTTAAACGAAAATCGACAATGCGAATTTCGGTTCCCACAGACCTCTGGGAAATTAGGGTTTTCCTAACTTTCCTAATTTAAACGGAAATCGACAGTGCGAATTTCGGTTCTCACACACGTCTCTGGAGCTCCGTTTGTTTTGATTCCTGATGAGAATATCGAGGAAGCTATAAGGAGGAGTTTCAGGAATTTTTGTTCGCTAGGTTCCATGGAGATGCTACAGATATGGGTAGGATAATTGGTGTTGTCAATGCTATTTGGAGTCACGCCGACCCCAGAATCTTTGTACACCGGTTGAGCCCCTTAACTTTCCTGCTCCGAATCACCAGCCCACGTACTCGTGCTATGGTGCTTGCAAGAAGTGTTTGGATAATAGCAAGTCTGCCAATGTACATCGCGCCTTGGTCTCCAAAATTTTCGCTAGAGGAGCCTCAAATATCAACAGCAGTAGTGCCTGTTGAACTTAGAGGAGTTCCCTATCTGCTATTTAACAAAAAGAGTCTCAGCCGCATTGCGACTGCTATTGGAAAGCCAGTTTCACTTGCCCCATAAACAGAGAGGAAGGCGAATTTTGAAGTTGCAAAGCTATGGTTCTGTGTCGACTTGCTAGCTGATTTACCTTCAAGAGTTGTGTCCGGATTCTCAAATGGTAGAGAAGTAGAGATCTCAGTAACATATCTGTGGCTGCCTGTGAAGTGTGAAAGTTGTGACAAATTTGGGCATGTGACCTTGAGATGTCCAAGTACACAATCTGAATCTCAAGCTGGTACCTCCGCTCAATCTCAAAAGACTGCAAGGTCATCTAGTAAGGAACCAAAGGCTAGGAGGAACTCAAGGCCTGGCAGGTCCCGAAGTCAAAGGAGGAGGAGATCAAAGGCTCGAGAGACATCGGCTGGGAAGGAGCCAACGCCTGAAGCACGATTAGAAGCTTTTGTTTCAGATTCTAATACCCACCATACTGATGAGCTCCCACCTGATCCACCGGATACAGTAGAACATCCTCAGGGGATGGAGATAAAACACTTTAAGGCTGGAACAAATACTGATGATTTGGAACCAGGGGAGTTTGTGCGTCCTAGTCTTGATGACAATACAGAGGAGGAGATTGATGATAAAATTGAAGAGGCCTCTATGCCAGTGTTCTCATTAGATAGGGGGGGATACTCTACCGCAGTGGTCGTTACTCATAGCGGAGGAAACTCTGGAGCTCCTCCTAAGGGACACTCGGATGCTGAGGCATCTTCTCCTTTCTTCTTGGTTAACAATCGGAAGAGTTGCCGCAAGGTCACACGTCACTAATCCAAGATTTAAATATGTTTTTTGCGTGGAATGTAAGAGGACTGAATAGTGAAGGACGCCACACAATGGTCAAGAATTGGATTACTACCAACGGATCAGTTTTTGGAGCTTATTTAGAAACACGTATACAACCCTCAAACTCTAAGAGAATATCTAGTGTTATTCCTAGAGGATGGAATTGTTTTTGCTAATTGGGAGCATCATAGAACGGCAAGGATTGTGGTGGTCTGGAGTCCTAACGTCTTAGCTACAATATATAAGGCAACGGCTCAGACTGTCACTTGTGGTTTCTTTATGCCCCTGGAAAATATCAGTCTAACGGTGACTTATGTATATGGATTTAATGAAGTGGAAAGAAGGAGATCATTATGGGGGGAGTTGGAGTCTCTAAACTCTACTACACCAGTCTGAAACCTTCCTTGGGCTGTTGTAGGTGATTTTAATCAGATTACAAGAGCATCTCAGCATTCAGACCATCTGTCTTCTGAGATCGATGTTACAGGAGTGGAGGACATGAATTTATCTCTACAGGAGGCTGAGCTATTTGAAGCACAACACAAGAGATTATCTTTTAGTTGGTGGAATAATCAGGAGGCAAGCCCAATTTCAAAGAAGATTGATCATGCGTTCATTAATCAGGCATGGTCTGCTCGGTTTCCAGAGGCATATGCTGAATTTCTAGAGCCACTTCAATCGGATCACTCCCCATGTTTGTTCCACGTACCGTCAGCTCAGAGAAGGGCTCCAAAGCCGTTCAAATTCTTCAATCACATTATAGATCATCCTTCTTTTGAGGAAACAGTGAGGGAAGCTTGGCATCCTGAAGCTATCATGGGGACGGATCAATTCAAGCTAGTGAGGTCTCTAAAGATGTTAAAGAAGGAATTGAGAATGTTGAATAAGACGCACTATAGTGGAATCACACAATGGGTTAAGGCGCAGGGAGAGATTGTGACTGAACTTCAGAGGCGTCTTCTTACACAACCTGACTCTGAAACAACAAGCCTCGAGCATCATGCTAGAGAGAAGTGGCAGGTGTTAGCAAAGGCGAAGGCAAAATTTTACCACCAAAGATCTCGGGTGCAATGGTACGACTTGGGGGACATGAACACTTCATTTTATCACAAAGTGGCGGACCAAAGGGCATATCAGAAACACATACATTTCTTGTATCAATCTGTTGGAGGCCTGGTCAGTGGTATATATGATATTAAGGAGCATACAGCAGAGTACTTCTCCCAAATCTTGGGAGTAACAGATATGGTATCATCGCCTTATTCCGTAGCGGACCTTGAGGATCTCCTTCCTTTTCGCTGTTCTAACGAGAATATTTCAGAGTTGGTGAAACCGGTTTAGGATGAGGAAGTCAGGAGGACAGTGTTTGCAATGCCATTGGATGAAAGCTCAGGCCCTGATGGTTATAATGTGGAGTTTTTGAGAGCATCTTGGAGTATTGTGGGCGCTGATGTAGTCAAAGCAGTGAAGGAATTTTTCCAAAATGGTAGGCTTCTTAAAGACTTGAACAGAACAACAATTGTTCTAATTCCCAAGTCACCAGAAGCAGCTTCACTGGGAGAGTATCGCCCTATTAGCTGCTGCAACATTGTCTACAAGATAATCTCAAAAATTATCACAAACCGCCTTAAGCCTATCCTCAAAGTGTGTATCAGCCGGAATCAAGCTGCTTTCTTAAAGGGTCGCAGCTTAGGAGAGAATGTGCTACTTGCATCTGACCTTATCATGGATTATGAGAAGAGTTCCTGCTCTAAGAGTTCCATGCTTAAGGTTGATATCCGGAAAGCATTCGATACGGTCTCGTGGGATTTTGTCAACAAGATGCTAGCTGCACAAGGGTTCCCACCATTGTTCAGAACTTGGATTCAGGAATGCATTACCACTCCCAGCTTCTCTATTGCAGTGAATGGTGAGCTAGCTGGCTTCTTTCCGGGCAAGAAAGGGTTGCGCCAAGGGGATTCTATCTCTCCTTACATTTTCATCATGGTAATGGAAGTGCTCTCTAAGCTCCTGGAGAGATCTGTAGAGCAGGGTCTTATTCGGTTGCATCCGAAATGATCAGAGCCTCAGATTTCTCACCTGTTGTTCGCTGATGATCTGCTGCTGTTCTCAGATGGTTCCCGACATTCCTTATCATGTATCATGACGGTGCTTTCAGAGTTTAAAAGCTTTTGCGGTTTGGACATGAACTCAGCCAAGTCTGAGCTCTTCTTTGGTGGCTTTCTCGACATTGAGAAGAAGGTTCTGAGTGACTTAGTTGGTATTAAGTTGGGGGATTTCCCAACCAGATACTTGGGACTGCCTCTAAAGCATGGACGCATCTCGCTGGCCACTCTACAACCGTTTACTGAACAAATAACTGACAAGCTACATACATGGACAACAAAGTTTTTATCTTATGAGGGGAAGATCAGATTGATTGCTTCGGTGATTTACGGGAAGGTTAACTTTTGGAGCTCAGTGTTCATGTTGCCGAAGTCCTTTTATGCAAAGATAGACTCCCTATGCGCGGCTTTTTTATGGGGGAACAAATCTGGGACGACTCGAGGTGCTAGAGTATCTTGGAGAGACATTTGCAAGCCAAAAGCAGAAGGAGGACTGGGTATTAGACTGCTGGAGGAGTTTGAGCTAGTGTTTCGACTGAAGCATGCTTGGAATCTATTTACTAATGTGGAGTCTCTCTGGGTTTCATGGCTCAAGTCGAATGTGTTTCATCAGAAACCTTTCTAGATGATGGAAGACTCGCCAAGGTTGTCTAAATCTGTACGTAGCCTGGTCCAGTTGAAGGACTTCTTGATTACTTTTATGAGATGCGAGATAGGTGATGGACAAGACGCTTTGTTCTGGTTTGACTCATGGACTGAGTTGGGGCCTTTATTGACGTATGTGGGGGACTCTGGTCCTCGACGACTTTGTCTTAGGTTGTCAGCCACAGTGGCTGATGCAACTCGAAATGGGACATGGAATTTACCTTCAGCCAGAACCCAGCAAATAGAAACTCAGCAAATTTTTATGACCACTATTCCCCCACCGGACGTCTCATTTGGTAAAGACAAGTACTTGTGGCTCCAATCCGATGGGTCCTTCGGGCCCTCGTTCTCCACAAAGGGTACTTGGGATCACATCAGGGAATCATCTCCTATCCAAAGTTGGAGCAAAATTCTCTGGTTCAAAGAGCAAATACCACGGAATTCATTTATATCTTGGCTAGTCATGCTACATCGTCTGTCTACTCGGGACAGGTTAAGACGGTGGGGAATGATGTGCCTGAGCAGTGTGTGTTATGTAGCTCTGGAGTTGAGACTCACCATCACCTCTTTTTTTAGTGTGATTATTATTCATCAATCTGGATGTATTTTGCTAGCAGAGTTTGGCCTAACCCGCCGAATGATGTCCACTCAGCAGCCGCGTGGATTGGGGTCTCTAGAGCCAGAGCCAGAGATTCCGTACAGTCGAATTGTATAATCAAGCTTCTCCTTCAGTCCGCCATCTACCATATCTGGAAAGAGCGCAACGCTAGAATCTTCACGTCCAAGGCTTTTCCCCCTGCCATGGTTCGAGCAGCAGTGGACAGACAGATCAGAGACCGCCTCCTCTCCATTCCGCCTTCCCCTCGTGTCCAGCCTCCCTTCCTTCAATTTTTCTTTGCTTGTACTAGGCCGCCTTGAGGTGTGCTCTCTCTTTTGTTTGGGTTGTTGCGTTGTTATAAATAAGTTGCTAAGCAACTTGTAAAACTTTCAAAAATGTATGAATTTAACATGATTACCAAAAAAAAAAAAACCTTCTGTCTATTTTACAGGGATTGTTGAGTATTTTTTTTATTGATTTTATAAATTGAAGAGTTAAATAGAATATAAAAAAACTGTCTGTTTAATAGAATTAAAAGGTAGACGTTTTGGTTTCTACTGGCATATGCTCTTGATTGTGATTTGGTCGGGTTTAATGTTTTGGCTTGGTTAAAGATAGTTATTTGCTTTAATTGTAAAGAATGCCTAACGTTTTGTTTTATTGTTACAGATTTTTTCTTTATGGAGTAACTTGAATTAATTTCAAGTACTTGTTTGACGAGGATTAAAAAAAAATCAAGATTTGTCTCAAAATATGGTGTAATATACCATTGTTATAAACACATTTTTATCTTTAAGAGATCAAGTGATATTGATGGAAATGAATTTCGTGAGTCGACACCCTAAATTAAGTTTGGGAGAGGTTTGCCACATATAAATTCATTTGCCATACGAAAATATAATGTTGTTGATATTGATCAAAACATTCATATTTCACCAGAAAAACCTCAGACCAATTTGAATGAAACTTACAAGTGTTATGTAGTTTCTAAAGTAATATGGTTGAGAATAACCATATAAAATGGTGGTTTGATGCCATAAACAATATCATGTAATGATATGTATATTTGCTAAAAAGCAAGATATGTGTTTGGAAAATTCCAAAGCATATAAGTTGGATTTATAAAAATCAACTTGAAAGAACTATGAAAATAGTTGTAAGTAAAATGTGAATTTCTAAGAACGAATTTTTTTTTCTGAAATTGATTATTATTCATTTAAATCTAAAAGAGTTGTAGTTGTAGATAATTTTTCTAAACTCTTAAGAGATTTAAATATAAATATGCATTTTTTTTAGTTATCTCAAGAAATGTGGGGGAAGCTTTGCTTACATTATAAAGTTGTTGGCAAGAGGTCAAATGAACTTAGTGATAGTTATCACAATATGATTTTTTTTATTATTAAAAAAAACAAACTAGTGTCATACACTGAGTTTTTTGTACAATGGTTAATTGTATCTTGAATAAAAGATGACAAAAATCATTAGACAATTGATCTCGACTAATCTAAAGAGATTATGTTACCTGCGATGACAACCTATGATCCTTTTATTAATGGTGTGTCATGAGATCAAGTTGTTATATCATCTAAACGAATGTGTAGCCTGTGAATTAAGATGAGGTTTGACGGTAACTCTACCTAACTGACTGGAGATCCCAAGAAATAGGTTCAAGGAGACAACTAAGTCAAACTAAATCTGCCCAAAGCACTATAAGACTTCGGCCTATACCCAGTTCCTATGATGATTAAACAGTGCTACATGTAAGGAATACATGATAAGCATTAGCTTTTAATGATTTGTGTCCATAGCTTTGAGATATGAATGGAGTAGTACATGATACTCCTCTAAACAAAGCGAATGACAAATCACCTTGTAAGTGTGAAATGGGGCCGTTTCTAGGAGAACGAAGGAAAGGCTATATTCTCCAAGTTCACTCATGATTAACCAGGACTGTTCACGGCCAAAATGAACACAATAGAGAACCTAGTTCTGTGAGAGAATGAAGCTGTGTTATAGCTATTGTCTAGGTTTACACCAAAGCACGGGAGGTTCAAGACATCATGGCCACTTCCTGGCCGAGTAAATCCGATAGCTATTAACAATGACTGGTTCAAGGCTGAAAAATTGCTACCAACTCATCATGCAGTGGATTTTTTCGTTTGTACTCTCAAAATTCCTTAGGTCGAGTCTTGTCTAGGAAGTCAGATCTGTCGAGTCGTCTAGTGTTTAGAGTCATTTCTATTCATGTGGAGGATTGTTGGAACTCGTTTTTGACTAAATGGTTTTAGACCATTTTCCGGTAAGTTTCCGGACGAAGACGTTCGTCGGAATAACCGAATGTTTGACACTATGAAGTAGTGTACTTGTATGTCAAAATCGGAGTTGGTTTTGAATGAGAAATAAAAATCTAAAATTGATTATTGATAAAATATCCATATTAGAAATATGAGATTTAATTCCTCTTTTATTTAAAACGGAGAAAATACATTAAAGTTTAACACTTTGATTGTATAAGAAAAGATATTTGGACCGTAAATAAATTTCATGTTTTGGTCTTGTTGGTCTCAGTCTTTATTTTGGACTTTGTGGTTGACAAAAGTTAAAATAGAAATGAGAAAATATCTTTTCTAATAATAATGGACATGGTCAACGTGATTTAAGAGAATGAATGCAAAGTTGATTTTAATTTTATAACTTCTGCTTAAATGCACATCCATATTATAGTGAGAGAATAATTCTCAAATATCCATATTAATTACCTTACGTTGAAGGTGTGGTTTATGACAAACGTATGGTTTGGTCTGTGGGGTATATACAAGCGACCTTGAATATAACAACGAAGAAAAAAACAATTTGTCACACTCAGAATAGTTATGCTAGTATTTTTTTTATTTTGAATTTGAGAGTACATCACAGAATTATGGTCGATAGATTCTGTTTTTTCGGTGATGGTAAACAGAAACAATGTTGCAGTTGTATCCTGAGAATCTGAGTGCCATGAAACCGTCACACTACGGGGCGTTTAAAGATTTAAGGAAAGAGATTAACTTTCTCGACTTTGCAATTTTTCTTTATTTTTATATTTTAGTATTAAAATTTTAATTTATGTTCTTATTATTCTTTACAAATATCAGTTGTCCTATGACAGTAAAATAAAGTTCCTGTATCTTTTTCTTTTTTTCTGTTTGGCCTGAGCATGGCTACAATACAGACACGCTACAGAAGAATTGAAATTGACGATAACAAAGAGAACAAAACCTCTCGAAGTACCATATGTTCCTATACTTCCAGTGGAAGCTCCTCAAGATGAAGCTTCATCTGCTCTGTCTGGAGTCTTCATCTTTGCAAAACTGAAATAAACAATCTCAAAAAAGACTAAGAAGCAGCCAAAATATTGTGTTAGAACAACAGATGTACACAACTTGTTGAATCAAGACAAATGATTATGATTATTTCTCGGCAAACATAGAATGTAAAGATTTATTGTTCTTTGAAAACAAAGTGCTTTTTATCAGCACACAGTGAAAGATAGTATAACTTTGGGGGTTGTATAAAGTTCATATATCTTTTCTACATAAACACGGACTCTCTGGTTTTTACATCAATGAATTGATGATCATAGAGAATTTACACTTCAATCTTAACATCATCAAAGCTGTCTACTTTGTCTCTGATATAGGAAAATATCTCTCTGATCTTGTTTATGTGAAACACTGGGTACGATATAACAAAGTTTTCATCGATCTGAAACTCAAGAGTCTTTGGTTAAAGACCCGACCTTAATTTGTTCACGTTCGATGTCTACGGATCTGGAGGTTAACATCGTTCAACAGCACGGTCTTTCTTTCACAATGGCTTATCCTTAATTGCTTCTTTCTCTAGCTTCTTCTTGTCAGCTTTGGCTTGCTTTTCATTCTTTTCTCAGGATTGGATGAATGTTTTCATGAATTAATCTTAATCTAAGCAAATATGAGTGGTGTTTAATATTAAGTTGGGTTTATAAAATTTGATAAGAAAATTTTGATTCCAGCACACTGTAATTAATAATAAAAATACTAAAACTATGTCCAGTCATGTGAAAAATGATATATAAAGAACGGATAAGAACTTAAGAAGATGACATTTGAGGTCACGATTTTATTTCATTCTGTAGAAAACGACAATGTTGTTATTAGCTTATTATTATATAGGTCGTTTAGTTTGGGTGGAGAGAAAATAGAAAAGAGTAGAAGTACAGTATTTCTTTTTTTTTTTCTTTCTGAAAACTGAAAAAGAGTAAACTTATCGACGACTTTAGTTAAATCAGTTATGGGTCTACATGCCTGGGCTTTAAAAAATCAAGTTAAACGAAACTGGGCTTAAAATATATGGGCCGGATCATGTGACAATCGAAATTTAAAAGGAAAACGACGTAGTTTGAATCATCGTTTCTGTGTGGGAGCGACCCCCTAAATCAGTGAAATGCGAAAATTTGAAATTGAGCGGAAGATCCGGTAAAGGAGGTTCGATGGCGCTTAATCCTCGGAAACGTTGATCTTTTTCGGTCCTCTGTCACAAGTGTGTAATCAACGCTTTCTCTCATCCCTCTTCTCCTTCGTCTTCCTGTTTTCTTTGTTTGTTCCTCTCTCTCTCTCTCTCTCTCTCTTTCTCAGATTCGTTTCTCCGCCTCCCTCTGTTTGAATGTGAAGGTAATTTTATCTACGCCCCAAAATCTGGCGATCGGCGTTTTCGATTAATCGTTGTGGTAGAAATTCTCAGAGTTTTTGATATGATTATTTAGGATCCCATTTTGATTTGAACGTGACAGAGAAATGTGAATGCATATGATTTATAATTGAAGCATGTTCTTAGAAAATGTGAATGCATTCATTTTGTAGGATCTTTACAGGCCCTACAAAAAAAAAAAAAAGAAGGATATTTGAGCTGGCTTTGTGTTTTAGCTTTTGTGCTGGCTAGCCATGATTGATGCATGCTTTTGTTCTCTCTCTTCTTTTTCTCTCTTTTTTTTTTTTTTTTTAAACTCTTGTTTTTGAATTATTTTTTGTCTAAATGACTTGATTGTTTCTTTCCTTTTAATGTTTCAGGTGAAACACATATATTTTCTAAACTGAAGATTCTTTGTCAAAGCCCTTCTTTCCGCTTAATGGCAGCTCAGAGATTCTAACTAGACGATCAAACTATGTCAGATACATGGACTCGGCAAAACGTGAATAAAAACGTTTCACTTCAGACCGGCGAAGAGTTCTCCATGGAGTTTCTCAAGGACCATAACGATGACCATAGATTCGGTGACCTTTGCTACCAGAATCAGCCAGCCGGGTTTCACGACCTGAGGAGGATAGAGTCAGAGTGCCCTTCTGATGCATATGACTTCGGACGTGACCCGAGAGCTGCTTCCACATACATGCCTCACTTTAATAACGCATGCTACAACCTTGGTGGTGAGAAGCAGGTTATAACCAGGAAGGCTTTCGGCGAAATAAACTCAAACCAAGGATGTGTCAGTGTCACAGGGAAGTCTGCGCCTTCTGTCTTCTTACCAGAGCGTGTTCACCCCAACAACTATACTGGAGGAGGAGGAGGAGGAGAGTTTGACAGGTTCGGAAAAGTTAAGTTTCTTTGCAGCTTCGGTGGGAAGATCATGCCGAGATCCAGCGACGAGAAGCTGAAATACGTGGGAGGAGAGACGCATATCGTTTCCATCCGCAAGAACCTTTCCTGGGAAGAACTCAAGAAGAAGACCTCAGCTATATGCCAACAGCTGCATTCGATCAAGTACCAGCTTCCGGGCGATGAGCTTGACTCTCTGATATCAGTAACTTCCGACGAAGATCTTCAGAATATGATGGAAGAGTACAATGGACTAGAAAGGCCTGAGGGCTCACAGAGGCCTAGACTGTTCTTGATTCCTATTGGACAGCCTGAAATGAAAATCGCTGGTGATACTACAAGTTATCATGTAAACCATTTGGATCAGATGCTAAGGCTTGATACTCAGCTTTTCAATGGAGTTCAGTATAACATGTCTGCTTATCCATCGCCTCCTATCTCTCCTTCCCCGTTCATGCACAAGGATTGCTCGCAGTTCCTTGGCGACAACTCGAGCTCCGAGAGCAATAACTCCTTCACTCTACCTCAACCAGAGCCTTCGGTGAACTTTCAAACTTACAAGCACGAGGCGGAGAACTCTTACGGGATGGGCTTTAGCAAGAACCATGAAACTCCCATTAGGTTCTACTGCGAGAAACCGTGCATACCTGAGGAACCTAAGGTCTCGTTTTCTGGCTCTACGAATTCGAATGATTCCTTCTTGGGGATACCACACTCGCACTCAGACTCTACGTTGGAGGTTAACGGTGGACATTCCAGCTATTTCTCACAAGAGAGACAGAGCCCATCTTCGCCGTTGAACTTTACAAAGAAACAAACGGAAGAGAAGACAGTGCAGGAGCATAGGAACATCGATCTATCTAGCCGTCGTACACAAAGTAATATACTCGATTTCGGAGGAGGACCAGGACCAGCATTGCATAGAGACGTTTCTGATGTAGGCAATCATTATGATGAGATTTTTCTGAATCAAGAAAGGAACAGTGGGAAAGTTATGGGGACAAGAGTGATCCCTACTAACATAGAATGCAAGAACTATGGAAACCAGACCTCAGTGGTTAATGATGACCCATGGAAGCAAATAATGCAAGATAATGATCTTTTGATGGCTGGAACCTCATCTGGGAATCTAATTTCGTTGGACGAAGGCATTGCAGATGACACCCCAAATCAGGAAAGGAGACTATTTGATCATATTCAAGAACCTGTAAATCAAGCTGTCAGGGCAGCGAATTTGGAAGTTTCAGGGGTGTTGTTAAGTAAGAGAGCGAACTCTGATGTGGATTTCTTGTTCAACATCTCTTCGGAATCAGCAAAGAGAGATATTGTTCATGAGACAGGGCTTTTAGAGCTTGATCCAACACAAAAGAACGTGAGTATTCCAAAAATCCATTTATATTTGTCACCAGTACATGATTTTCTATCAGATTGTAGTAGTAAAAAACTGATAATGACGTGCAGAGAGTACAAAGGGAAAGTGGTTCAGGCCATATGAGAATCCAAAGCATGGATTTGAATCAGGCAGCGCCAGAGATAACCAATGAAACTTACAAATTGAAGATCCCATCTGTCCAAAGGCAAGATTCACTCGTAACCACTCCACACACAAAGTTGGACAGCATTGATCCTCTCTCCCTCTCTGAGGTAGTAATTTTACTTGTTTGTAAACTTATAATTTAAGCCAAGGGACGGTCTTGTTCTCATAATTGTCGCTTGTTGACAGGAGGCTGAAGCTAATGTTGATGAGAAAGTGAATAGTTTTGCCGACACACTCATAGTTGAAATGGAAGCCAGTGTGTATGGCTTGCAGGTACTCAAGCTTGTTACTTTAGAAAACTGAGTCATCCTTAATCATATTATGACTGTTATTCATCCATTTTAGTAAATCCGGCTTGGAAAATTGAAAATGCTCAGCTGAGGCATTCTGTCTCCTTAAGCTTGTATTCTCTAAACAGAACTTTTAGACAGATGATGATACTTATGTTTGACATGCTTTGGAAATTGATTTTTCTTTTACATATTCTAAACCTTCAGATGATAAAGAACGCTGATCTTGAAGACCTAACAGAACTTGGATCGGGGACATATGGAACTGTCTTCCATGGCAAATGGCGAGGAACCGATGTCGCAATAAAGAGAATAAGGAAAAGCTGCTTTGGAGGAAGATCATCTGAACGTGAACGCTTGGTTAGTCCTCAAGTCTTTTGTGTCTGTCTTTTATATGTTTTTTTTTTTGCTGCTCTCTTAAGTCCTACTGTGAAGTCTGGTCATACACATACCATGGATTCTAGCTCTGCAACAAAATTGAGAATTAAGGTTCTTTGCTTTCTTTATCAGACCAAAGATTTCTGGAGGGAAGCACAGATACTCTCAAATCTTCATCACCCAAACGTTGTTGCATTCTATGGTATAGTCCCTGATGGAACCGGAGGAACATTAGCGACTGTTACTGAGTTCATGGTGAATGGGTCACTAAGGCATGCTCTTGTCAAGAGAGACAGATTGCTCGACGCTCGGAAAAAGATAATAATAGCAATGGATGCTGCTTTTGGAATGGAGTATTTGCACTTGAAGAACATAGTCCACTTTGATCTCAAATGTGAGAACTTACTCGTCAATCTAAGGGATCCACAACGGCCTATATGCAAGGTAAACATACTTGATGACAAACAATCTCATCCACCATTGAGTCTTGAGCATGAGGATTTCTGCAGGTGGGAGATCTTGGCTTATCTAGAATCAAACGTAACACTTTGGTATCTGGAGGAGTGAGAGGAACACTTCCATGGATGGCACCAGAACTCTTGAATGGAAGCAGCACCCGGGTTTCCGAGAAAGTAAGAGAAAAAAACTAATCTAAATTTGCATTCCACTAGAAACACACAACTTATGTAACTCTGGTGTGAACAGGTCGATGTATTTTCATATGGGATCTGCCTATGGGAGATTCTAACGGGAGAGGAGCCCTATGCAGATATGCATTGTGGAGCAATCATTGGTAAGTTGCACAGTTTTTTTTTTCTTCACTTGCCACTTGTTTCCTCTTTGCTTATTTGTTTCCCTCTTTGAAAGGTGGGATTGTGAAGAACACGCTTCGACCACCAATACCGAAAACATGTACTCCGGAATGGAAAAAGCTGATGGAACAATGCTGGGACATAGACCCGGATGCTCGTCCTCCATTCACCGAGATAACAAGCAGACTTCGATCCATGTCTATGGAACTCGTCGCTAAAAGCAAGAAAAGAGAAAACAAACCCTGAAGACGTTTACAAACATCAAGAGAATCAAGAAACGGGTTTAAGTTCACATTCCTTCGTATTTGTTTAATTCTGTACAAAAAAAAAAAAAACATATATGTAAATCTAGAAAAATGTCGTGTAAATGTTATTATTCCAACATTAAGGGGATGAGAAACAGAGTTTGCAAGTAGAAGAACAATACACTCAGTTTTGTCTAGTCTACACATCTTTGTATAAAAGTTGGTACTTTGGTATTCTCTCTGGAGGAAGCGGACAGTGAACAATCATCTTCCCTTTCATAGCTCCTCTGAATATTACCTTCATACAAAAAGACAAAACAGAGGATTTGAACTCTAAATACAAATATATACAGAGACTAATGAAACTGAATTTGTGTTTTTTTTTTTACCTCAACGACATCAATAAAGTCTTGTTTCTCGTGGAATTTACCGACCCACTTGGTATGATCAGCAGTTCTGTAATAAAAATTACAAAATCAGAATTAAACTTTAAAAAAAAAAAAAATCAAAGCTTTGTAATTTTTATGTGAAACAAGAATCTAATCTACCCAGAATCAAGTTTCATGTGATGAGCGTTGAAGAAGAAGACAGTGGAAGGGAACAGAGTGATGTCGAAGTAGTTGACGTAAACTTGAACTTGATCCGAATCAACGTCCACCAAAGCTACCGTAGCGAATTTCGATACATCCCTCGCCGATTTCTCGAGCTGAAAAATTCGAAATTATGAGAGACGAAGAAGATAATGAGTGCAGAGAGAAAAGGAAGCATACAATGTCATCGAGAAGAAGACAGTTTTCGTCGGAGGTACGGCCGAATCGTAGGACGAGCACTTTATCGATCGTGTTGTTGATGATCCGATCGATCTCTTCCTTCTTTGTTAGCGTTGGGAGCAGAACAGATTCCATCTTCTCTCTGTGATCCCGAATTTGTCTCTTCAATATGTATAAACCCCAAACAGAATGGAAACGATTCGAACCTTTTTTTTTGGTGGTTTCATTCGGTTTAAGTCCAAACCGGTCGACAATTCGAAAATGATTTCGGTTGGGTTGATTGGTTTTTAGGCTTTTCCAACTGTTTTATACACCCAACCAAAATTTTGTTTATCTGTGTTAGCAAGAGCTAACTTATTTCTCCTCCAATAACAGAAACAAAATATACAAATTTAACCAAAATATATCAAAATTCTTCATTTTTTTCTGAAACTAAACCGATAACCGAATTGATCTATTTGAATAACCAAACCAAAGAATCAGCTTTCCAAATTTTTTATTCGGTTTAATTCAAAAAGAGAACAAAAAAAACAAAAATAATCTAATGTCCATGCTCATTGTCTATACCCATACCGAGGTTGATTCAAGTTTATCTTTACTTATGTTGGAATCGATTCCTTGAAAATCGACTAGCATATTGATGAATGTGTAAAGTTCTTGATAAAATCTAACATGATTTAAATCTCACTGAATGTTCAAGGAAATCTTTGCATCAGCTGTCGACATAACTTTTTCTTTCACCGATTTGCTTTAAAACAAATATCGAAAGTAACCTAATTGCTCAAAACACACAAAAGAAGCTGATCTAAAAACCCACACATACAAAAGAAGCTGATTAAAAAAAATACTGAAAGAGCAAAGCGAAGTGTATTTCTTAATAACTGAATTTAATCAAAACATGTTCCACAAGTTCATGAAACTTTGTTACATCATTAGAGTTAAACCAATCTGAGGAATCAAACAGTAAAATGAAGCATAGATATATACACAACATATTGTATTTAAAATACTCTTGATACTCTTGACGGAGGTTTGTCGAATTTAAAAAAAACCTATGGTTTTGACCTAAAAATGTGTTTCATTCATTCATTGCATAAAGGGAAAATGTTATTATAAATATATACTATAAGAAAAGTATACATGTTTTCTTGGTTCAAATTATATATGTTTTGGTGAGTTAATTACGTTATAAGTAAACATTTAGAACTACTTTAACTTTCATGTTTTTGTATATAAGAAACATAGAAGAAAAATTGTGAGTTGATATTTTTCTATTTAATTAATGCACATTGTTTTTTTCATGTACTTGATATTTCCCTCTTTTTGTTAATAGGAATTAGTATAATAACTATAAAGAGAGTAGAATTGAGGGGCATAATCAAGTAAAACATATGGCTAATGAAAATAAAATCTTCAAATGAACAGGTTAAATTTTGCTTGGGATATATGATATATCTGATCCCCAAGGTTATCATGGAAGTGGAATAACATATCTTCGAATCATTAAGCTAGTCAGTAATCACCTAGGACAATTCATTAACACTTGTGTGCGCATATCATATACTATCAACATGTGTTTTTCAGCATTTCGGTCTAAATTTTAATTGAAAACTTCCGAGATTAATCTATCATGCAAAGCTTTACACAAAGATAAAGCATTAAAGGGCAAAAGAAAAAAAATCTTATTAATCTTTTCAGTGCCTCATTCATCCAATATTTGCTTATGATCCCAAAATTCATGTTTTCTGCTAAGAAAAACGGCATCTCCAAAACTTAC
>NC_027750.1:31127857-31146072 GCF_000695525.1 Brassica oleracea var. oleracea
CCATTCTTCCCCTTTCCCAAAACATAATTCTCTTTTTGTTTCATAACAAGAGCGAGTCGTTTAAGATTTTTGCGCAAAGATTAAAAAAATAGTAAGTCTTACCCCTATTTAACACATTGTTTTGTTTAATTTTATTAATTAGCTAAGTGAGTAATATTTTCCATTGTCTTTTTATTTCTTTCCTATATCAATAATTTTTAAATATTTATGTTACTTCATATAAAAAAAAATGGAACAGAAATTTCATGTCACTTCAAGCCCAACATTATTATATAAATATCTAACATGCGATTTCTTTTCTAAAACGGCATTTAAAATTTGGTAAAACATCACTTTCAAGAATAAGGCCAAGAGACTCCATAATCTAGAGAAAAATATCGTTCCAAAGTCTTTACATTATCTTTTTTATGAACATCTTACTTTCTGTTTCGCATCACATGCCATCATTGTAAAATAATTGTCATGAAATCGTTTTGGTTTGTTTTGGTTGGAGTGTAGTGAAGGCCTCTCTGGTCCCCATAATTTCCCTAACTTTTTTTTCAATTTGACTGGTGATAGCTACACTACAAACTACAAAGCATATGAGTATGTCTTTTTATTGACGACAAAGAAAACGTCCTTTAGTGGAGAGAAATATATGTTTGCTCATTTTTCTTCCTCAAATAGTTCAATTAGTTAAGAAAAGTCTCCTTAGTTTTAATTCCTTAACCTACCTCTCTATGGCTCTGTTGGCAATATAGTTGAAGTCTTTTGTTGTGATGGCCCTGAAAATTGTCGAGTGTTGATATTTTTGAAAGAGCCAAACCCATCAACGTTAAAGGGACTTGATTATGATGAAAATGGGTGGACAGAAATAGAAGAACAACTTTAAAGGGACTTGATTATGATGAAAATGGGTGGACAGAAATAGAAGAACAACTTTTTTTTAAAAGAATACATTACATTGTAAAAATATGTAGGCGAAAAAAGTAAAAACAAAGTAGATGAAAAAAGTAAAGATAAAAAGGCTTGACTGAAAAAAAGGAGATCGCGATCTGGGACCAATATTTCAGCTCCCCCATGCCTTTCGCTAAATGGTGAAGCAAATATGACTTATCGATATCACCCGTTTGGTGGCGTCCATACAAACGACCTTTACATATATACGCACGCCCGCTTGCATAGATCATACATATATTTATAATCTATGTATAATTTACTTCTGTCTAACCATTTATTATTAGTGAATGATGGCGTAAATTCATAGTTCCGGATTCGATTCCACTCAGAACCAATAGCCTATGGTGTTTATTTAAATTTATAGATGAAAATGTAAACAGATCCTTCTGGGGCGAGGAGAGGAATACATCGAGCCAAAGGCTGGATGCAGAGTCACGGGCCAGACGCGACATGCTTTTGAGGGAGTGGGTAGACCATGGTTAACCCTAGTCTCTTAACTGAGGTTCTTAGCTTCGGGTAAGAAACATTTTTTAACTTTTCTTAGATTTTAATTGTTTCTTAAATAAGAGATATAAGAACCGTCTCTTAGCCGAAAAGTGTAAAAAAAAAAAAAAAGTGTCAACTCATGAGTTAAGAACTCCGGCTAAGAGACCGGGGTTAATCATGTCCTAAGAGCATGATTAACCCGGGGTTCTTAGGATAGGGTTCTTAGCGGAAGTTAAGAAACAGTTTCTTAACTTCCGCTAAGAACTCCACTCTAACAACTCCGGGTTAATCATAGTCTAAGGCTCTTCCTGCCTGCAGTATCTTATACTCCGAATCAAAAATCTTTCATTTTTTATCCTTAATTGTATGGGATTTTAGAATATAAATAAAGATTTATAGGTCTTGCCGTGATTTATCAATGTCGTTGACAAAAAAAAGATATATAATTTATTTATTCATATTAGTATTAGTAATAGAAAAACTTAAAACAAATATTTATCTCTATTAATTTTTCTTCCTAAAGGTGTTATCGTTTTTCTTGTTCCTTTTTGGCGAATTCTAAATAATGTTCATAGCTTTTACTTTAGGTTTTGACGCGGATGCTTTTTCTAGATAAGCTTGCGGAAAACTCAAAATATATCATATATGACATGTTTACCTTTAGATTAGTCGGTATGATCCAGACACTAGTCATCCGTTATAGTGTTTTTATGATAACACATATTACGGTCACGATGGTTTTAAGCAACAATTTTTATATTATTATAACCTAGAAAATATTGTCAACATTATTGTTCGAATGTCAAATGCGGCACGGAGATTCGGACTTTTCACTGCCAAATGGCTCATCCGTCTATACAATCACCGAATTCTTTTTTTTTTTCTAAGAAATCCTCTTTTTAGACAGAATATTGCAACTATCTTGGTAATGGTCGTGGTGAAGTTTCTGCCTTTGTTCTTTGTTATATTGCAACTATCTCGGCCGTTTAGAGTCTGGTGGGGTTCTTGGTGTTCACTCTCCGCTTTGTAGCAGTGTGGTTCTACTCGAGCTCTTGTCTTTCAGCTCTTTTGGCGATGTGCAGATGGCATGATTGAGTATTATGGATTTGGAGACCCTTTAGTGATTAGTCTCTCCTTTGTCTCAAGTTGGTATGATAGTTTAGTTCCCATAAATCTCTTGGGTGTAGGTTCCCATAAATCTCTTGGGTGTAGGTTCCCGTAAATCTTTCGGGCTTTGTTTGCCTGAGTATGGCATTATGTTTGTAAGCTTCGTTTCAGAACTCTGTTTAATCAAATTCCAGTTGGGAAAAAAGACAGAATATTTTCGTATTATGAATGTCGTGTTTTAGACGTCTATAAAATTACGGAACTCGTGCGCTCATCTCCTCCTATCAAAAGGATCATCCCTATTGTTCGGGGTCATCCCAAGTCTCAACCCTCTTTCCAAATCTCTACATAGTGCTTGCTCACCTCTTGGTTTTCGCATTTCCTATATACAAGTAGATTGGTATGTTTTAATTGAGTATCTGAATGATACAGAATTTGAAAAAGAGAAAACCGGAAAAATATGATAAGAGAAATTCTGAAATGAAAAACTATAAAAACCTTATATAATACTTTAAGGGATATCTGTCACCTTAGCACTGATTTACTTATTTTTTTCGAAAAGTAAAACAAAAAATTATATTAAAATATTAATACTAATTTGCTGAGAGAGAGAAAAAAGTCCTTTCAAATATTTTAGCAGTTAGGGCGTTCTAACAACTCCAAATATATAAACACAGAAAATATTCAAAAATAGATCTATACACTATAGCAAAGATAGCTAGATACTATACGTGGTTTAAGAAATGGTGAACAATCCATGATATCTTGTGCATACAAAAGCTATAGTTGTATACAAAAATAGTCACCTAAAAAAATTTCATTCACTATCCGGAATTGTTCTAATCATGAAAAGTCGAGGGTTTTTTTTCTGAAAAAGTTACTTTTGTTAAAGAAAATGAACTTTAACTTTGCTGATTTTATTTACATCTATTCTTTAGTTTCTGTTACTACAAATATTTTTATTATTTTCAGTTTTCAAATTGACCAACCGACGGTATATATATTTTCAGTTTTAGGTTACAAAAAAAAAAAAACATAAAAATAAATAGAAACGAAAAAAGAGGTGTAATATGACGCAAAAAACCACAACGTACAATCGTTCTCAACGGCATCATTCAGAGAAAGCAAGGGACCCATGCAATCCACGTAACGGGGACATGCATAGTCTCTCCGTAATCAAATGTTATTCTTTATTCATAAAATCTAATCGAATATTTTATACGTCATTTTTAATGGCAGAACGAAAAAGACATCACCGGCTCGCATCTTCCATACATTCACGCCACCGCCCTAATTTGCGCGCTGACTCTTATTCTTTCCGTGTTATGTTTTTAGGTAATGTATAAAACACACACACTTTTACGGTTTTACCTGAAAGAAGTTACAATAAGAATATAAGACTACATCTTTTTTTTTAGAACTAATAAGATTACATCTTTCTCAAAAATATGTACAAGATTACACATCTATGTATATATGACTATATTTTTTATCACTATATACGTCGTAACACCATGCAAAAAGCCGTTGGGCTTGTTAGAGCATGATTAACCGGAATTCTTAATTTGTGGTTCTTAACTCATGATTTGACAATATTTTGTTTTTTTTTTGTTTTTTACACTTTTCACCTAAGAACTGGATCTTATATCTCTTATTTAAGAGACGGTTCTTACCTTTTCTTAGTTAAAAGCTAAGAAACGGTTCTTATCCGAAGCTAAGAAACGGTTCTTATCCGAAGCTAAAAACTCCACCCCAAGAGCTTGGGTTAATCACGGTCTTAGAGATCCTTTTCTTTTATCCTACCCTCCATCATAACCGCCATTTATATCGTTAAACCAAAATGTTACATCAAGTGGTATCGAATAATTGATGTCTTGAGATTTTACATAGTTTTAAGCATGATTTCCATACTCATTTAGATCATTTAAGATGCATTTAGAGTCTAATTAGGTACATAGCATATGCATGCGTAGTATGTTAGGTTTGGAAAAGCTCAAGTTGAAGTTTGAAGAGTTTGATGGGTAAGCATGAAGAAAAGGGGCAAGGGCAAGAAGATGGACCAGGCCGCGGATAACCAGGTCGGACTGGACCAGGCCACGGAATCGCTCCCGAGAGATCAGCCGAGACGGACCATCCCGCGGATGGAAACCGCAGACAACACTAGTCCGCAAAATCGAACCAGAGAGTTCGAGGTTGGTGTGGTCGGCCGCGGGCGTGTACTGCAAACGAAAGGAGGCCGCATAATTCGATCCGAGAGACCGAGTTCTGAAGGGACGGGCCGCGGACCATGGGCGCGGGTTGGAGCCGTCCGCGGTCGATGACAAAATCAGCCAATCCATTTGTCTTTCGGGTCAAACCCGGGTTTGTCGGGTCGACCCGGTTCGAGTTTTAAGCCTTTATAAATACTTTTTAGACCTAATCTTAGGATTGATCTTGTTTTCTCTCAAAATACATTGATACTTTGGAGAAAGTTTGAATCTTTAGGAATTTAATCTTTCTTTCTTTAGTAATTTGAGTATATCTCATCTTCTTAACATAATTTCTCTTGAATCTATTATGGGTTTAAGGTTAATCATGAAGATTAGTGAATAGACTCTTTTTGGATTAATGAGTTAGGATGATTATGATGATTAAGTGATGATCTAGAGCGTTTAGAGTTAGATTTACTTATTTTCTTGCTTATTGAGTGTTCATAATGCTAATCTATAGTTGGTCTCTTTAGATTAGAACTCTAGACATTTCACACCTGGAAGGTGTTCGATGAAATGTCTGAGCCAACTCAACTTTGCTCTTAGCTTACCCTACCAAAGACATTTGATGTTAGAGAAGTTTAGATAGTTAAATGACTTGTTCTTAATGATTGTTTGAATGACACAAACCAAAGACATTTGATGTTTGATCAATGAGAGTAAATGAGCATGTATCTTGACAAAGAACTTGTTTAGGATTGTTGTCTAGACTTAAGGAAATATGTTGATTGATATCTTGCCATTCTAGAATGGATCTTAGTCATTTGAAATCAAATTTCTAAACCCATGATTCCTCCTTTATCCTATTGCTTGAAAGTTTGCTAGTTTATTGTGTTAGAGTCTTTTTAGTTTAATCAAATCAATTCATTACACTGAATGCACTTAGATTAAGTATGAATTTGTTTTCTCTTTGCATTGAAACCACTTAGAATTGGATTGACTCTTAAATACTATATTGATTTGACTTAGTATATAAATAAATCCTTATCAATAATACTAGGGATTATTTTCATATTAGATTTTCTAATTGAAACCAAGGTTTAGTTTGCTCCAACATTAGCTTCATCGTTTTTCTCTAGTTGTGTCATTTCATTATATAATGTCATTTCTTACTTATCTTTCATCAGAAATCGTGATGTTTTGTTTGTTTTAATCTTGATGTTGTACTAAAATAGTATCGGGGAGTACGTTCACACTACTATTTAAACCAAAGTTCAATTTGTTTTTCTCCTATATTACTTTCCTCATTTTTATTCCTTACTAAGAATATTAATTATCATATTTTTTATTCCGTGACATGATATATATTATTGTACAGAGGACATGCATTCGTAATTTGTAAACAAATAGTATCATATATAAGGTATAATTTGACTTCCAAACATAATGGGGAACTAAATAATGCATAATTTAATCATAAATGATTTTATTTTATTTTCTCTTTTGACTAGTATTGATAGACGTTGTTATATAATTGGTGTTTGGTCAAGTTAGTCAAAAACAAAATTCTTGGGAAAAGAAAAATTTTAAAATGAAAATTTAAAAGAAAAGAAAGCAAGAACCCTGCTTTCTTCCACCTCCTCTCCTTTCATTTATGTTATAACCTTTTCCTTTTGCGTAAGCTTTTAAGATTCGTTGGTAGTTAAAATGACTCAATTACCATTACACGTTTTGTTCTGTTTCATGTGATTGCTCGTTCTGAAGTGGCATGCCTACCGACAATTTTAAGTCTTTTCAGGGGCTTGATAGTAATCTATTTGAAAGAAAAATCTGAAAAAGTCTTGTCTCGCGTTATGCAAACCCTAATCTGAATTCACCATATATGTCCATTCTCTCCGGATGCAGCTAGCACAAAGGGTGCTTTGGTAAATTCATACCTCGTGACCATCCTGCATACAACTTTTGGTTTTGCTTTATTAATGAAATTCACGAGTATGAAAGTTTGAGAACCTCTTTTCTTCTGTTCTTTTTTCATTTTATCTCAAGCTTATTCTTCTTCTTCTTAATTACTAGATCTCTCTTTTGTTTCATCTTTCTTTGCTTTCTGTTATCTGGCGGCTCTGACCAGCTCTCGAGTTGTTTCGTTTCTGGTTAATGGATACTGAACCCTCTTGGGATCTTGGGGGGGTGGTAAATTTTTTTTCTAAATTGCATGGCAACATCAAATGACCAAACCAATACCAAATCATATTCTCATACTCTTCTTCTTTTCCTCATATTCTTATCTTTCATTCTCTTCATTGGCCTTACAATCCCAATGAATCATCATCAATCCACATCTACGGTTGTTCTCTTCAAGAGGGTTCTTCTTAAATCTTCGGCTCCAGCTTCATCCACGATGGATCTGCGTCCGAAGGATCGCCCACGACCCAGCCGCACTTCTAGAAAGAGAAAGTTTGGAAATGATGCTCATGAAGTTCCTAGTGGTCCAAACCCTATTTCCAACTAGGTGAGTTGGCATATCTGGTTTTACCCCGGAGTTTAAAAGATAAGTTATTATAGATCAATATTATGTTATTATATATGGGAGAAGCCTCTGATCGATGGAGATTAGAGAAGAACTTAATTGTTATGGATTTAGTATATATTTTTGAATGGATCAGTTTGGTACCGTTCATTTCCTTCCTAATATTTGTTCGCTTTGAAATTGCTTCCTCCAGCTTTTAAGTTTTGAAGTTAGAGTTGTAAAGAAGATGCTATTATTCGTTAATCATTCACATGTGTATGTAGCCACCGTTATACACTACTGCTATGTTTTTCCTTCACAAATTTATTGGGGCATATAGAAGCCTTTATCATTAGATTTTTCTAATCATAGTTTAATTATGATAAAGGTTAGATCATGAACAGAAAGACTCTATTTGTAACAATAGTCCATGACAATGAAGATCTCGAGGCATGATCCCAAACAATTGTTAGATCTCTTTACTCCTGACAAAACTGTCTCCTTTTCTGAATATAGTTTTGAAAAGAAAATGTAAAACAGCTATATCCGATATCAATTATCTAAAGCAATTTCTTCACTAACAGTGAATGTGTAATAAGTCATTAACGAAAAAGATAATAATAAATTAGGTTACCATGGACCCTCCGTTATGGCGATATTCAAACCCAACCATAGGATATACGATTAGAGACATAAGTGATGAGAAGACCCATTATATTTCCATGAATTGTGTTTGTGTTTACTATAAAATAAAATACATCACAAAAATGTGGATCAGCTTTTTCTTTCGTTAGGTTTAACGACAAGAGACTGTAGAAGAAGCTAAATTATTAGTGAAGAATCGTCCATACATAGCTTTTTGTCTTCTCAACTAAAGCACACTGCCCTAGACAAAAAAAAGCTGAATAACAAAAAAAACGATGATTTGATAATTATAATCGTATCATCTCATCGTTGTTCAATTATATGCCATCAATCATTTGCTTTATGATGTTCCACTTTTCTTCTCTTTCCTTTTTGATTCTGTGTATATTATTATAATAGCATTTATAATTATTTATATAAAAATAAAATAAAGACAAAGTTTTATGTCCGCAAAGATAAATATAATGAAAATAAAGAGAGGCGATAAATTTCTTTTGAAACTCAGTGTCTTAAGGTAAAGACGTGATTTTACAATTGATCAAATCGATCTTTCATAATAGATTCCACAAAGGTAAATTCAATCACAATTATGTTGATAAATGGATATTGAAAAATAAAGAGAAACGATAGATTTCTTTTAAAATTCAATGTCCCTCCTAAAATGAATGTTATTATCTCGTTGATTTTGTTGATGACACAATTCAATATTGTGGACATGTTTTCTCGGGGCCGCCTTAGGTATAGGGCAAAGGGACGTGGTCCTCGGGGTCCAAATTGTTTTTGCAGAAATAGTATTAGAAAAGGGGTCCAATTTTTTAAAAAAATAGGAATAGTGGCTCAAATATTTTAAAATTATTTATAAATATATGTGAAAAAAAATTAAAGTTATTTTGCCCAAGGGCATGTGATGTCTTTGAGCCGGTTCTATATTTTCGGAATATTGAAATGAGAAGTGATTTTGTGAAGAAGTCGATTTAATTGACCAATTTTCAACAATACCGATAACACCAACAAACCCCTACACATGTATCTTCATGTCACAAGTAGGGAAAAGAGGTAACCACAAACACCTCCACTCAAAATATCTTGTAGGAAAGGTAAGCAAATATAAGAAATGAAGATCTAAAATTTAACATGGGCATATACGCTAACATGTTCGGAGGATACCTGTACACGAAAGAAAGATGGTAATGGAGCAAATAATTTTGGGGGATATAATTGGGCCTGAAGACAAAAGGATTTATGAATGAGTGTTTAATTTGAGTGATTCATTAGCCTAAGCGCAAGATAGGCCCTTCAACACAACATGGAGCGTGAGAATAAAATCTAAAATTGTACAATCGGGTTGATAAAAAAAAAAGTACAAACGGGGAGTAGAGAGAATGAATCAGACAAATGAATGAAATGATAAATGGGAGGTAAAGACGCCTCCGAGAATGGATATATATTAACTCATTTCAGTTATAAAAACTTGAAATTTTAAGCCAATGAGAAACTGATTAATAGACAGCTTATCTTATTATTTTGACGATAGTTTTATTTAGTTCTACCAAATATGTAATATAATAAGTTACAAAAATCAGTAAATTGACTTTATCTGTTCAATTAAACTCGACAATTTCAGTTCAAACAAAACTAAAAGTGTTAATTAACAAAAAAAAAAAATACAAAAGAAAACAGGTTCAAAAATTTTAAACAAATATTTTTGTTTACATTATATTAAAATTTTATCAAAAATATTTTGCATTTTCAAAACGCAGATAAAAATCTACTTTTACATGTAAATGCATAGGTAGAAAAATATAAATAAAATATATAAAACGGTTAGAATATTTATAGGTACCTCCAAAATCTTACAATTTATTCAAATTTTCAGTTTTTTGTTCATTTCACGTTTGTCCAAATATCTAAACTATAGAGATCTAAGATTTTCAATTTCGACAAAGTTGTCTTTAATTTTTGTGGATCACCATTCTCAAAAACTCTACTAGCTTTCACCTTTTTCAAGATTTTTTTTTTGTTGCTTTTGGTTTCTTTAGCAAGTTTGGTGACTTTGAGCTTTAAAGTTGTTTCTTTTGTTTTATAGAGATTTTGATTTAGTTTGAAAATTTACGGATCTACGATTTACTGTCGCAAGACTTTTTTTGATTTGACTCTAATTTTGACAAATCTAAAAGAGTTAGATTTCATCATATCATTTTGGCTCTGCAATGGTTAACACTATTTATCGTAGATCTTTTTAGTCTTTTTATTGGTAGGCCATGTAAGTTATTGTATTTCCCTTGGTAAACAATGTACAAGAGGTAATGTTTAAATACACAAGATCATAACAAGATCGTTAGACAGTTCCTAGAATATAGGAGATGGTTTGGCATATTCTACCACTCCCCCTCAGTCTAATCGTTTGGCGCCCAAATGGATAGACTGTTTTTGAATTCGTTGAAGAGAGTTGTAGGTAGAGCTTTAGTGAATATGTCAACATACTGAGAAGTAGAAGAAACGTGTAGAACTCGTACTTGGCCCATATTGACCTTCTCACGAACAAAGTGAATATCAATCTCCACATGTTTTGTTCTTTAATGCTTCACTGGATTGTTGGAGAGGTACACCGCACTTATGTTATCGCAGTAGACGAGAGTGGTTGTGGTGATCGGCCATTTCAGTTCAAGGAGGAGGTTTCGTATCCAACACGTTTCAGCTACTACACTCTCAACTCCCATGTACTTTGCTTCTGAACTCGATCTTGAAACTGTCGGCTGGCGTTTGGAGGACCAAGATATGAGGTTATCTCCGAGATAAATGCAATAGCCCGAGGTAGATCGGAGTGTGTCAGGACAGCCTGCCCAGTCAACATCCGTGTAGGCAGTGAGTACACTGGAGCCGGATTTGAAGAGCTGCAACCCTTGTGATAAGGTTCTCTGAAGATAGCGCAAGACCCGTTTGAGCGCAGTGAGATGAGTGACTCGAGGATCATGCATGAAGAAGCATATCTGGTGCAATTCGTACTGGATATTAGGGCGAGTTAGTGTGAGGTACTGCAAGGCACTAGCTAGACTGTGGTATAGAGTCAGGTCATCTATCTTGTCGCCTCCTTCTTGAAAGTTTTGACTTCAAATCGACTGGATTGGTTACTGGTTTGCAGTTTTGCATCTTAGCATGCTGCAATATTTATTTGGCATACGCCAACTGCGTCAGTAGCATACCTTTGTTTTTGTAGTCTACTTTAACACCCAAGAAGAACTTGAGTTTTCCCTCGTCTGACATCTCAAACTTTTTCTTGAGTAGTGACGTGAGAACTTGTCGTAGTGGTGAGAAGAATGTCGTCTACGTAAAGTAGGATGAAATCTTCGTCTGATCCTTTGTTGTATGTGAACAAGGAGGTGTCACTTGTGCTCTTTCGGAATCCAAGACGTTTGACGAATGTATAGAAGCGTGTTATTTATAATAATAGTTGTAATAATCTCAATATCTAAACTAGAATTGCAAATCCAAATATATTAGTTATTTTGGATATTTTTGAATTACATTAAATTGTTTGGGTACAATTTACGCAAACCAAATTGTCTCTACGGTCATTTACGAATAAAAATAGTCTATTCGAACTATAACTAATAGATATTTTTGATTAATTTGGGTAATTTGGATATCATAAGTACTCATTTAAGTTATTTTGGAATAAAATCGATCAGAAATAATTGTTTTGGGTAAAAAACCTGATTTGGATACAAATACAATGGATGTGGTTACTTTGTGGTTCTTAAAAGGTAGAATTGAACTCATTGACCCGCGAAGATCCGAGTCAAACTAATGTGAAATCTGAAATTATCTGATTAAGTTTTTAAATTGCAAAACTGAATTACTGAATATCAAAAAAACTCTGACCAAGATCCGAATGTTCGTGCCTAATCTTCTACGGTGTTGGTCAAAAGTTCTCAACAACAATAGGAGAAGATTTTTGTTTTTAATCCCTAGTTCCATATCTTCTTTGTTTTAGGTTTATTTTTTGAATTTTCATGATTTTGGTGTTTAAGTTTGTAATCTATTTAAAGTTACGGATCGTTCTTTAAATTACGCTTAGTTTTAGTTAATTATGCTATATGTTTAGTTTGTGTTTTGCAGCCAAAATTTGTTCAATGGTGTTTTCACCGAAGTTAAAACTTTAATAAAATTGGCAAATGCTAACAAAAAAAGAAGAAGAAATTTCATCTAAATTATAAAAATTATTGTCATGTTAAAACAAAAGATATTAATAAAATTTCTTCAATTGTTACTTCAAAGCAGATCGTTGTGGCATAGCTATGTACTTATTCACTATTTCGTCTGTTTCATATTAATTGTTTTTATAAAGTAATTTCTGTTACAAAATAAGTATCGTTATAAAATTTTATTGCAAAATTTATTAATTTTGATTTTGATTTTATTTTTTATTGGTTAAAATAGAGTTAGTTGTATAGGTAATGATGTTTTATTTTAAAAATATATAAAATTAAATATTTATTTGATTTGTGTGTACAAATATAAAACGATAGTTAAAATGAAATGAATAAGCATGTTTTTGGTGTGCGAAAGATCAACTAATTTCTTTATTAATTTTTGTATTAAACTATTAATAACTAAATTTAAATAAATTAAAGTCGATTTTCTTAAATCAAGATTAGTAAAGTTTTCTTTATCCACCATAACATTCCAAAATCCGCCCCTTAGCCCCTAAGCAAAGACATCGCGCCGTCAAAATCTCAGATCTCTCTCCTCTCTCTCTCTCTCTCTTTGTATTTTCGTTTTCGTCTGATAATTTTGCAGAAAAATTTTGATTTCTCAATCCCGATCTCTACCTATGGAGGATGTTGCAATGAAGAACGCTGAGCTACATGAAGAAATCTCCGATAAGTTTCTCTGCTGCGTTTGCCTGTAAGCGCCTCACCTCTTTAACATTGCCTTAATCATTAGGTTTAATTTTATTGATTTAGGGTTTTTGGTATTACAGCATCTTGATTGTAGATTCATAG
Source organism: Brassica oleracea var. oleracea (assembly GCF_000695525.1). Taxonomy (NCBI): domain Eukaryota; kingdom Viridiplantae; phylum Streptophyta; class Magnoliopsida; order Brassicales; family Brassicaceae; genus Brassica; species Brassica oleracea. The sequence continues at coordinate 31,140,736 of NC_027750.1, forward strand.
CCTGGTTCTGTAATTGATTTCATTGTTGAGACAAGGACGAAACTAATCATTCGAAATTGACTTTTTTTTGTCTTGGCGCAGGGAGCTTCTTTACAAACCGATTGTGCTATGTAAGAAGTTGACTTTAATCTCAAATCTTGAACATTTTTTTTAGTTTTCTGATGCTTTATTTTGGAATTTGCTAATGGCAGCATGTGGTCACCTATCGTGTTTCTGGTGCGTACACAAGTCAATGAACGAGCTGCGAGAGTCTCATTGTCCCATTTGCAGAGACCCTTATGTTCACTTTCCTGCTGTCTGCCAAAAGCTTCACTTCCTCCTCAAGAAGATCTACCCTCTTGCCCACCACAAGAGAGAAGAACAAGTTCTAAGTCGGTTCCTCTCCTTTGCTTCTTACACTTTCCTTTGATGTTAAGGTGTAACTTTGTTTTTTTGTAATGTCAGAGGAGGAACAAGAACTAGATTGTTTTTCACCTCAGATTGACGAACCAAAGCCTAAGGAGGAGTCTTCATGTAGTGGAGGTTCTCCAAATGTCTCTGGTGAGTCTTATGCAAGCTTTTGAATTGTAATAAACTGCTTTTATGTGTAAAATTCTGTGTATTTTAGATGAGCGGAAGGTGGAAGAGTGCTCTGATGCAGAAAGGTTACTATCAAGTGAAGAACCTAAAGATGCAAAAGCTCTTAATGTTTTTCATGAGAATAACAAAGTCATTAAGCAAATTTCGAAAGATGATTTGCTCTGTTCAGCGTGCAAGGAGCTGCTAGTGCGACCCGTAGTACTCAATTGTGGACATGGTATGCTTGCTTGAGATATATTTACCCTTTAAATCCTTGTCATGTGCTAATAACCTGTCTCGTCCTTCGTACAGTGTATTGCGAAGGATGTGTAGTAGATATGTTTCAAGAAGGCGAAAAGATCAAATGTCAGGAGTGTCATATCTCTGACCCGAGAGGGTTTCCGAAAGTTTGTTTGGTTCTTGAGCAGCTCTTGGAGGAGAACTATCCTGAAGAGTACAATTCAAGGAGAAGTGGGATTCAGAAATCGATTGCCCATACTAGCAAAAGAAGTAAGTTCTTGTGTTCAAAGGAATCTATGAACCATCTTTACACTGAGACTCATAGTTTTTATAATCATTTTATTCTGGCATGTTATGAAGACATTCAAAGCTCTCACAAAGAAGGCCCATCCTTATCAGGCGAGAACAACAATGATCTTCCCTGGTGGGCAAACCCTGCATCTAATGTTCACATCGGAGCTGGTTGTGATTGTTGCGGAGTAAGTAGTATACATGATTCTAAACAGATTGTTTATTATTAGTGAAAACCAAAACATTGATGTGGGTTTTGGTAGGTGTATCCAATCATAGGGGATCGATACAGATGCAAAGACTGCAAGGAAGAAATTGGTTATGACCTTTGCAAAGACTGTTACGAGACTCCTTCAAAAGTTCCTGGGAGATTCAACCAACAACACACCCCAGAACACAGGCTTGAGCTCGCTCAGGTTCCTCGGGTTCTGGTCAATATCGAGTCTATCGGCTTCCTTCTAGGTCCGATGGTTAGTGAAGGCGTGAGTGGAGAAGAAGATAGTGATGATGATGATGATAGCGAGGAAGCAGGGCCTCCTGATTCTAATGAGGTATCGTCAAGCGCTGACTGAAACACAGCTTAAGTATGTTGGAATCTTGAAGCATGGTTTGCGTTTGTGTTTGCATGCTTCTTTTTTAAAATATGGTTTTTAAACAAAGTTCATTTGTTAATTTGTAAACATAAAACGCAAACAAAAACCAACTCTTGTGTTTTCATTTGGTTTCTTATGTATTTTGCAATAAGAGATTTCAAAGAACTGAAAAAAAAAATTTGATACATTATTAACACTGTAGTTATGTAGGGGAAAAAAGTTGTAATGTAATTGCGAAAAAAAGGAATTTCAGCAACAGTTAAGAGGTTCAAATGTTGAAAAACCAACCAAAACAGAAATAACTGATGCAAAACTAAACCATACTTTCAAATAGTTAAATTTTAGTCGCTACATCAGAAACACTAAATAGAAATCCAAACCAAACAAATAGATGATCTATATTCAACATTTCTGTTGGAAAATTAATTGAATTGGAACTATTAACATCTATTTGCAATATTTTTTTAATATTAAATATTAATATTATATTGAAGATCTAATAGGCTTAAACGGTTACAACCGGAGATACACTTACGGCAAAACGATAAACTAAAAAAATAAAATATAATGAAAAATAGAGATGGTAAAGGAGAGAATTGATCCATACAACCGGAGATACATTTGACAGCAAGACGATAACTAAGAAAAAAAAACATGATGAAAAATAGAGATAGTAAAAGAGAGAATGGATCCGTAGAAAAATTTCACTTGGAATCATAAACCAAAACCAAATTGTTCTATAGAACGACGAATTTAAAACCGACGTTGAAGACCCCCGTCAATGAAAATTGAGATCGGTTGGAGACTGTCTCTGATGAAGATTAACTGTTGGCCGATAAGAGTTGCGAGACTTTGTAACCGTACCCAAGAGTGAGAAAATGAAGTCTTAACTATCTAAGATATAACCCATGTTCTGAAAAGCGGCCGTCTAGGCGTTACGCGTCACTCTTCCGATTTTTTCCACCTAGACCGCCTAAATGACCGCCTAGCCGCCTAATCTATTTTATTATTATTATTTTTTTTTTAATAATATTTTATTTGTTTATTTGATCTAAAATTTTATAAATATCATTTATATTCATAATTTTGATGAAAATTACACTATATTAAACTTATGTATTCCATTTGTGTGTTTTATACAATCTTAAACATGAAAATGTATTAATGTTATACACAATTAAAGATTAACATGTTTTATAACATAGTAAACCATCTAAAAATTCTGCTCCGCATAATTTTTAATTAATTTCCGATTTTTTTTTTAGACGCTAGGCCCAATCCGACCGCGGGGATATAACATTAGAATTCCAGTATAATGTACCAAGGGGAGACTCAAAGGGTATTGGACCCTTTACACAAAGAACAACATGGTTTGGAAGATCGGGCTAAAGTCATTGCCACTAAAGAAAGCCCAAACCTATTTGCGATGAGATGAGGACCCGATTAGGGTTTGTCTAGTCGTGGAGAGGACACAATTGAAGCCTCTGTGTGAGGGAGATGGAGCACCAACCGGTGACAAGGTTCGCTCACCAGAGCCATGAGCAGTAATAGTGGGACATGACAGAGATGATACATATGAATCAACCACTAGTATAAGAAATATAAAAAATACAAAATGACGCTTTAACTTTAATAGAAATAACACTAATATAATTAAAATTTCATCTTTTTTTGCAAAATGGTTTTCATTAATATTAAAACAAAAATGCAAAAACTAAACTAAAACAGAAACAGAAATAAAAGTAAAATTTCAAATCAAGATATTAACAATAAAGTATCTTAAATATAAATATTATCACCTATATTTTACTATAGTTTATATATAACCATACTACTATTTAATATTATATTTGATTAATCAGTTTTTTCTGTTGGCAAGTTTATAATTGGATCATATTCATAGTGGTTAAAATAATAACATATATATGGTTTCAATTCATTTTTTATTTTGGTTTGAATCTGCTCATTTCGGTTTTCCGGACAGCCCTAAATTACTTAATAGTCGAACCGAAAGCAAAATTGTACCAAACCATCTAGAAGTATATAATTGCATAACAAAATTCCAGTAAACCGAAAACCAAAACCAAAATGAGGTTTGGCCGTAATAGTAACTGGATCAAGGGACCCACCGGTGAAAGATTCGCCTTTGAGTGCGTGTGAGGCAGCTACGATTTGATTGGTCGGAGGTGGGACCCGAGTTTCTCTTGCGTCGGAAATCGCTGCTCTGGTTCTGTCTTTTTGTATACTTTATCAAAAGAAAATAAATTATTTCCCTTGGAAAGTGTAAACTACGCGCAAATAACGCGTGCGGTAACAGTTCTTTTTGGCGCCCTGAAAAAAAGGGCGGGAGGACGTGATAAGGGTTATTGCAGTATGATTTAATATTTCTTTGTCCTTTGCTCTTTAATATTAATCGTATTGTTTTAGGGGTTCGGTGGAGTCGAGATTTGAACCTGTTTCATGATTGCTTGAGTAATCGCACGTGTGCGTTTCATTCTACGGTTAAGTTAGTTTTTTTTTCTTCCAACGGTTAAGTAACTCTATTTTGAATATTCCAAAACTCTATATTTAAAATTTAAAAGTGTTTTTTTTCGAAAGTAAAACTCCAAATTCAACTTCAAAACTATTTATATTCTCTAATATAGTCCTTATATTTTATAATATGGTCTTTATATTTGTCATAACTAATTTGAATTCATAAAATTTTTGTAAATAACTAGCACATATATAAACATATTACAACAATATTAATTAATAAAAATATTCAATTAAAATATAAAAATTTAAAATAAAAATAACTTAATTAATATTAAACTTCAAACAAAATACCATATTATTTCATAAAATGATTTTCGTAATGCATATATGATCTATTAGTGCATTTCAAAGTAAACATTACTCTCTTCATTTTTACTTTGTAGATTACAAGCTAAAAGTTGTTGAAATCAGGCAATATTGATACTTGTAAATACATTAGATCGGAACAACAAAATAAAAGAGAAACATAAAATATTGGTAAAAGACTAGTTTATTTTCGATGATATTAATACTCGTGAATATATTTGATATGAACAAAAAAAGAATTGTACGAAAAAGACATCAAAAATAAGAACAACAACCATCTTCAGCTACACAAAAAAATTGGACAATATTTGAAAATTTTAAAGGTTCTAGATCAAACTTACATGACTATTAGTGTTGTTGTAATATTTAAATTTGTGTAATAGTTATGTCTTCATGTAATTTTTAAAAATATTTTTGTTAAGTTTTTTTTGTATATTATTGTTGTCTAAATCTAGCTATAATTTTTTCAAGGATTAAAACAATAAACGAGAAAAATATTTATGAATCATAAAAGTGATGTGTTATATAGACCAAAATGCAAATAAAAATATGAAACTTCAAATTTGAAGTTTTGAATAGTGAAACTTCAAATATAGTTCTACTCTTCAAAACTTCAAATTTAAAATTTTAAAGTTTCTTTTTTTAGAGCAAAAAATTTCATATTTGATATTATTGAATGTCTTTTTTCAAGATTACAAGATTGAAAAGACTAGATTATATAGTTTTATATGTAAAGGGCGATCTAGAATTTCGATGATTCTAATTCGTTGGGATCCTGGGATTTTTGTGGTTTATGAGGATTGGATTTGGG
>NC_027750.1:31146172-31168791 GCF_000695525.1 Brassica oleracea var. oleracea
AAATAACGATGACTTTAGTTTTTCACGTAAATTCGTCGTAAACTCGATGCAAATTTACGAGGATTGTTTTTACTCGTTAATTTTCGTCGTTAAGCATGTGTTTTCTTGTAGTGATATATCAAAAGAACGTTACGGACGTTGAGATGTTACGTCGTAGCGGCAAAGTATATTAAAGAGGATTAGGGAATCCAATGCTAATAAATCCAAAATAAATAAATAAGTGATCAGCCATATGACGTTGATTTATAAGACAGTAGTATATTCTTTTACAATGTGTACTTTTTGGTGAAATTGGACAAATAGATGATTGACCTTTGTTAAAGAACTGCACTATGACCCAAAATCAAAATATTTTTGATATACATAGGCACATAGCACAATCATCTTGTATAACAAAAAAGAATTAATCCACACAGGTAGTCAATTACAATAACTTTTTTTACACTTCAGGTGTGGATTCGTTCATGTTTGATGAAAGGATGGTCTACTGGGATTATTAATATAATCGAATTGGTTTTTATTCTTAATAGTATTTGTTACTTTCGGCACCGTTTTTTTTTTTATATGTTGCTGCATCAACCATTCATAAATCATACTAATAATATTATTTTTTGAAATGGCTTTTTTTTTCTTTTACCATCAAATATTATTATTTTATTACAATTTGTGAAAATGATTATAAAACAGCTTTTAACAGACAATGTATTTATATTATCTTCAAAATAAAAAATTGTATATTTAATATGTGGAACCACATTTAAGCAAAAAAAAAAAAATGTGGAACCACAATGAACATCTTTAATTACTTATATCATGATCCATATTTTCAATAAATTTACTTTCGTTATTTTGTAAAAATCACATATTTTAATGATATAACAAAAGTTATGTTTTGGTCAAAATAGTTGAAAAACTTCTTAATCTTTTAATTTAATATATTTAAAAATTGTATCATCCACTCTGTGTGAATCTGAATATGTTGTTCGTTTAGACAATATTTTCGTTAGGGTGATGCTATTTTCTACACTTTTAAATAGGGAAAATCGCATAAAAAATTTTCAAGGTGACAACCACTCACACTTTAAACCCTCTGATTATTTCACAAGCACTTTAAACTTTTAAATTGATATTTTTATCAAAAGAAACCTCCAACCTAGCTTACTTGTACATCAAGTCAAAACGGTAACCGGTACTGTTCAAAATCGATGACGTGTCGATTCTTTTTTTTTTTAAATTATTTTATTAATAAAATAAATATAAAAATACAATAATATAAAAATTCAAAAAAAATCATAAAAAGTCAATAAAATTCACAAAAATATTTTATCTTATTTTATTAATAAAATAAATATAAAAATAATCATAAAATTTTACAAAAATAAAGATTCACAACAATAATTATATTATTTTATTAATAAAATAAGTAAAAAATAAAAAATTCCATAAAAATCACTAAAAATTCACAAAAATAAAAATATTCACCAAAAAAATTAAATTATTTTATTAATAAAATAAATATAAAAATACAATAATATAAAATAATTCATAAAAAATTCAAAAAAAGTCAATAAAATTCACAAAAATTCAAAAAATTCACAAAAAATAATTTAAATTATTTATTAATAAAATAAATATAAAATTACATAAAATATTAAAAATCATAAAAAAAAATTAAACAAATCATTCACAAGAATCATTTGATGATAATGAATTTTTCTAATCTGAATTAGAGTAATCATAACCCAGAGACTGACTGCCATTTTGGATTTCTTTTAATCTATTATGTTCTATGTGTGTTGGTTGGATTTGAAAAAATTCAGGATTGTTAAAGGGAAGAATGTATATTAATGATAGCTTGAGGGTAGCCAGTTTATAGCACTCAATGCACGTTATTCCTTAGTTGCTTTTGTAAAACCACATTTAATTTTATTCTTGATTTTTTGTGATTTGTTTCGATTTTTTTAATGATTTTTTATATTTTCTGTATTTTACACTTATTTTATTAATAAAATAATATAAATATTGTTGTGAATCTTTTATTTTTGTAAAATTTTATGATTATTTTTATATTTATTTTATTAATAAAATAATTTAAAATATTTTTTGTGAATTTTTTGAATTTTTGTGAATTTTATTGTTTTTTTTTGAATTTTTTATGAATTATTTTATATTATTGTATTTTTATATTTATTTTATTAATAAAATAATTTAAAATATTTTTTGTGAATTTTTTGAATTTTTGTGAATTTTATTGTTTTTTTTTGAATTTTTTATGAATTATTTTATATTATTGTATTTTTATATTTATTTTATTAATAAAATAATTTAAAATATTTTTTGTGAATTTTTTGAATTTTTGTGAATTTTATTGTTTTTTTTTGAATTTTTTATGAATTATTTTATATTATTGTATTTTTATATTTATTTTATTAATAAAATAATTTAAAATATTTTTTGTGAATTTTTTGAATTTTTGTGAATTTTATTGTTTTTTTTTGAATTTTTTATGAATTATTTTATATTATTGTATTTTTATATTTATTTTATTAATAAAATAATTTAAATTTTTTTGGTGAATATTTTGATTTTTTGTGAATTTTTAGTGATTTTGATGATTTGTTTTGAATTTTTTTGTGAATTTTTATATTTTTCTTATTTTAATATTTATTTTATTAATAAAATAATTTAAAAAAAAGAGAACCGACACGTCATCGATTTTGAACAGTACCGGTTACCGTTTTGACTTGATATACAAGTAAGCCAGGTTGGAGATTTCTTTTGATAAAAGTGTCAATTTGAAGGTTTAGAGTATCTGTGAAATACTTTCAGAGTTTAAAATATGAGTGGCTGCCACCTTGAAGATTTTTTTATGCGATTTTCCCCTTTTAAATCTTGATTTCATGCTTAATTTTTGGACAAAAGTGTACACATCTGTAAAATTAATTAATCAGATGACCTTAACGAAAAAAAAAAACTGCAGAGAAAAACCAACTCCCTAGAAACATTTCACATTTCACTATTTTTTTTCCTCCCTAAAAAACCTTTTCCGTTGTCCTTTTTCAGTTTTTCACTTTTAAGATTAAAAATCACTTTCTTCTCTTCCTCTTCATCGTTTCCCTCCTTTCACTCTCAACCAGAGATCCCTTCGATCATCTTCCCGAACATGGGAAGATACATAAAGAAGTCAAAGATCGCCGGCGGAGCCCTTTCCGCAAAAGATATCTCTCACCAAACCGCTTCCGGTTTTCGCACCCGAGCCGCCAAGAACCTCGCCCTGCAGCGTCTCCGATCTCATTCCACTCCGCCGTTCGTCGACGCAGACTCATTTCGCTACCTCGAGCTCCGTAGCCGCCGTCTCGTTAAGCTTCCGTTACTCGCCGACACAAGAAAACAACAGCAGAGACAGCTTGCAAACAGTGTCGGTAAACGACAGACGACGAACCCTAGAGCTAACTCGGTGTTGTCGTCAGAGCCGACGAATCTGGAAGAAGACCGTGGTAGCAACTTGGTGAAGTTTGAGTCTGGTTGTAGTCTTGGAGAGAAAGGTCTCGAGTTCGAATCTGGAGACAGGTAAACTTTAGTGTTACAGACAGAGAGATGATAATTTGAGTTCTTGAATATGTATTTTGTTTACAGAAAAACGACGCCGTGTAGCTTGAGAAGAGACTCAGAAGAAGCTACACAAAGTGTGCCTTCTCATGAGATTGAAGAATTCTTTGCATTCGCAGAGCAGCAACAACAGAGATTCTTCACTGAAAAGTAAAAAATCCTCTCTTGACGTTGTTATAATGGGTTCTAGAGTTTGAGAGTCTGTTATCTGACTTTGGGAGAGTTTAATGGTTTTGCAGGTACAACTTTGACATTGTGTCGGAGAATCCATTGCCAGGACGTTACGAATGGATCAAAGTGGTGCCATGAACTGGTTTGGCTGTAACATGATGTTGTAAAGTTGTGTGATTTATTAGGAAGATCTGTGTTGGAACAGAGGCAATGAAAAATTGCACACAGACTAACAAAGACTAGCCTACTAAAAACCCCAAACATAAGGGTTGGGGTTAACTTGTTAGTTAAGGTAATAATGTAATGTTTTTTTTTTTTTGAATCAATGGTAATAATGTAATGTTTTAATCTCTCTAACGTGCAAGAAATAAAAATATTTACTGGCTAGATATGTTTCTGTTCTCTGAATCATTCCCTCGTAGTTTTCTCTTGTTATTTGTCTGAGTTTGTGGTTCTGCATCTGATTTTACTTTACAAGTCATTCACTTTGGCTTCAAGTTGCAAAAGTGGCAAACTCTTCTGAACAAAAATGTTCGTCACTCACAGGCTTTCCAATCTCTCTTCCTTGTTGATACTGTCCTTTCCGTAGAACGAGACTGAATTTGGGTGTTTCACACTTGCGTAGTTGTACTAACTCACAGAAGTTTGCAGGCTTGTGTATGAAATTGTAGGAGCAAATCAATCATGTGTGTAATATAGGCCTTTAAAAAAATAATATAAAGGCCTTTTATTAAAAAAAAAAAAAAAAAACGATACAAATATGTGTATACAGTGCTTTTCAACGCCTATAGTTAAATAACTACCTATACAGAACTATCTAAATAGGTAACTAAATGAATAGTCAACTTAGATGATTAAATATATATATATATATATATATCTAAATAATTATCTTACTATCTTAGATATGTAGACAACCACTTAAATAACAATCCAGTTCTCTTATATATAGAGTTGTACATTTAAAAAATATACTTATTAGTTATTAGTTAAATAAAGGACTCCAATAATACTTCACATTTTATATCCAAACTTGACAATACTTGCAGCAATATGCTTCCGTCTCTCTCTCTCTCTTCTTTATTGGTACTGCACTCACTGTCTCGCTTTCTGGACCATTTCCATCAAAAGTCCAAGTTAGCAGCTGAGTTTTGTTTCTTGGTTTATGCAAGTATGTGTCCTCTTTAGATCATTTGTTCATCGGATGAACCAATACATTAAATAATGATGTCGATTCCTATTACTACATATGCGTTTAACACCACTGTGCATCTTGTCTGATATTAGTAAATAGTATAACATGATCAATTTTTACAGCTCTAAAAGATGTGTAGCCTTCTTGGTTTTGTCACCCTTAAACACATGGAAAGAGTATTTCACCGATCAAGCGCTAGTCATCTCAGTATTTTTGGTTATGAATCCTTCTTATATCCAACAACTATGCGAAGCAAAAAACTACTACATGTTTAGAATGATTTCGGCCCTTAGATTACAACAAGAGTTTACTAGGCCGCAAGTAACTTACTACACCTGTCATGTTATCTCCTAAACTTGGCTACACAAGATATGTTAACATTCATGGAGTTCCATCACTCAGCCTTTGCCTCGTTTCTGGCATTACAACTTTATGTACGCCTTTGGTTTCAGAAGCACTTAACATTAGGTTTTAGCCTGTTGGACTGGTAGGACTTGATAACTACAAAATAATTTCATATTTCCCTATACCAAATCTGCATCTCACGTGTTCTTTAGTCATTTCACCTTTAATAGTTACGCAGCACTTCATACTAACAATCTCATCATCCGCTTTGAAGTATGCTTGACACATACACATTGATCTGAGTTTGATATAAAGTGTTACCAGTGGACTAAAAACCCTACTCCTACCAATTCCATTAATTTAGCTATCCAAGATCGATCATAGAACAAAATTTTACAAAACACTCGAATCAAACAAACTCAGATCAATGAAGTAACTAATGAACTGTAGAAGAAGGGCAAGTTAGGCTCAATCAAGAGAGAAAGCTTTTGAATTTTAAACTACAAAAAATAAGAAGAGCTTTCATTTCGAAACAGAAGTCCAAAGAAAACTAAGAAGAGCTTTTATTGGGCCTAAACCATCATACTAAAAGCCCAATAACACTAGGTTTAAGAGAAACCCTAATTTAACAGGGAGGACGCTCATATATAAAGCCGCCATTGTTTTCAAGTCGAAACCTTTCTCGAGGAACCAATTCGAATCGAGAGGAAGAAAGATGGTGTCTGGGTCAGGGTTATGCTCGAAGCGTGTCGTGGTCGACGCAAGGCACCACATGCTGGGCCGCCTAGCTTCGATCATCGCTAAGGAGTTGCTCAACGGGCAGAGAGTCGTTGTGGTCAGATGCGAGGAGATTTGCCTGTCAGGTGGATTGGTTCGTCAGAAGATGAAGTACATGAGGTTCATGAGGAAACGCATGAACACTAAGCCTTCTCACGGTCCCATTCACTTCAGGGCTCCCTCTAAGATCTTCTGGCGCACCGTTCGTGGGTTCGTTATCTAATCTCATTTCATCTTTAACTTTGAACTTGTTGGGTGTTTGTATCAATGGCTTAGGTTGCAGAAAGTGTCTTCCTTTCCCTCTTTGTGTAATTTGTATTTGTCAGTAAACATCTGTCTGAAAATGTTATTGAAAAATGAGATCCGAATTATTGTATTGGTTGTTTGTATCAATATCTGCAATTACTTGGGGGGTACTAAGGAATGTATTGGGTTACAGAAAGTGTCTGCCTGTGGAGTTTGTATTTTTCAGACAGCATCTGTCTGGAAATGCATTATCTGAATTATACTGTAGGGTGTTTGTATCAGCTATTGAATGTATTGGGTTACAGAAAGTGTATTCCTTTCACGCGTTGTGGAGTTAATATTGTCAGACATCATCTTTTTTTTTTTTTTTTTTATGTAGTTTGGATGTTTTGTGAGAAGATGTTTTGAAAATGTTTTGTTGTTGTTGTGGCAGGATGATCCCACACAAGACCAAGCGTGGAGCTGCTGCTCTTGCACGCTTGAAGGTCTTTGAAGGAGTCCCACCTCCTTACGACAAGGTCAAGAGAATGGTTATTCCTGATGCTCTCAAGTAATCATCCTTTTCTACTCTTCTTTTTGGTATTGAAAATGTCCCCAATGTGTTTCGTTATCAACTGATTTTCTTTTCCCGTATTTGTTATTGCTTAGGGTTTTGAGGCTCCAGGCTGGTCACAAGTACTGCTTGTTGGGACGTCTGTCTTCTGAAGTTGGCTGGAACCACTACGATACCATTAAGGTTTGTCCTTTTTTCATAGTTATTAAGTTTTGCGAACAAATAATTTTCATCTACTACTATTGTTTTCAAATGTATAATAAGCTTTGCTGATAAACCAAATATAGTTGCTCTGTCAATTGAATTTCATTGAACATTGTTTTCATTGTTTGAATACTAAGTTGATTATGTAGTAAAAAGAAGATGGTCGGTGAATCCTGCTGATTATGATTGTACAGTCTTTTTAGTTATTATGAGGCCATATCATCTCACTGAATCTGATTCTGAGGAAAAAACTGGGATTTTACCTTCTGGTATGTTGTGTTTGCAGGAGCTTGAGGTCAAAAGAAAGGAGAGGTCACAGGCTGTGTATGAGCGTAAGAAGCAGCTCAGCAAGCTCAGGACTAAGGCCGAAAAGGTTGCAGAGGAGAAGCTTGGATCGCAGCTCGATGTTCTTGCACCCATCAAGTACTGAGAATTGGCATCTATCTTTTGGTTTAATACTTAATTTGGTGCTCGTCTCGATTCTACCTTTGAATTTTGTTTCTGCTTTTAGTAGCTTGTAAACTTGAAGATTGGAATGAGACTTTTTGTTTTTTTTGATTGAACAATCTGTTATGGTTCTTGGCGCTTTTCTCTAAGATCAATGGTTAAGTTTGAAAATTTTAAATGCGAAAACCTATGAATTCTATACTCTGGGCGAGCTTAATCACATCCCTAGCCGCACGTTGTGTAGTGCTTCAACTTACCAAACTATCGTGACGGTTTCACCAGCCCCATACAATTTTGTTGACATTGTAATATAATGTCAATAACATTTCTATGTATGCAATTTTGTTAATCTCACAAAGTTAGATCTTTGAGTCAAACATATACGTATTTCGTTCAACACGAAAAGTGTTAGTACCTTAACAAAACAAAAGATAACATTTTGTGCTGGTCTAATCAAGATATGCATATGTAATCCAATGTCATGGCAGCTTGGAAACATATGGTCTCTTTTGTTTGCTTTCCCATTTAACCATAAAAAGAAAGAACAACAATAATACATTTAAATTAAACTAACCTAAACCCACAAGAGTAGAAATTAGAAAGGAACAAACAAAAAGAAAAGGCTTCTAAAGGCCCTAAATATATGCCACATGATGAGGAAACAAAAAAAAAAAAGAGTGGGTGGAAGAGCAGACTTCTATACAAAACATTATAAACTGTTTCCACTCTCCCAAACCAAGAGATGAGAAGCAAGAAGAAGGGACTTCACTCTATGATGCGGTGGTAATTTACATACATAATACCTTTTCTCCCTTGTGTTCAAAAGATGTCAAAAAGACCATCATGAATCTACTATCTATCCACCTTCTTTCCCCGTTTATCTTCCTCTGCCCTCATCGAATATGCAAACTCAACCTGCAGAGTTTACAATCTACTTTGGCTGGACCAAAACAATGTTTAAGTTATACACCATCTCAGCCAAATCCAAAGACCACCCACTTGATGATGTTTAATGCCACAGTGAGGATCCGACTCTGTACAAACCAGTTTCTGAGTACCTGTACATGGCCGTCGGTAAGGGCCAGCATAACCCTTTGCAGGATTTACAACTACTCGAGGTTCTAGGTTTTTCATCTGATGTGCCTCTCATTCCACTTTTGTCTCAGGAGGTTTGGGAGACGGTAGTTTTTGTGCTTCTTCTAGTTGAGGAGGCTGATGATCAGAAGCAACATGTTTCTGATTTTGTACAGTCAGCTGCTCTGGCAACTTTGGTCGTCTCTGTTCTACTGAAGGTAGGGATGGCTGTCTCTGTATTACGCCCTTGAGCTCCTGACAAGGTACGCCAGCAGGCAAATGCTTCTTACTACAAGCTAAATCTGTATTAGAACTGTTTACTACTTTAGGAGCAGCGCTTTGCACAGAGGCGGCATTTGATGGAGGTTCCAATGCATTTGGAGAAGGCACAGCAGTAGAACCAACTGCTTTAACTTTTTTCGAATCATCACTCACTTCAGGCATACCCTTGCTCGTACTCATACTACTAGTGGTATTGGTGACAGACTGCGGAACACGTGGCACAAACTCAGCTTGGGACTTCCTTGATAAATCAGAGTTCCCTAGATGATTCTGATGAACAATTCGCTGAGCTGTTGGCTGCACCTGGCGCTGCTTTTGGTGTAGCAATAAATGCTGATGGTTGGAAGGTGCAACTGCCGGTGAAATTGACGGACAAGAGACCGCAGGTGAGCTCTGGCCTTGAATGCAATCGTCTGAAGGTAACTGTACTTGTTGTTGTTGTTGGGACGGAGATGTAGCTCCAGGAAATGCTTTTGGCAGTTGCTGATCAGACCTAACTGGAACCACTGCCTCTCCTTTTTCGGTACCCTGACTTGATGGGGGCATGGTGAAACCATTCAGGTGTGACTGATCAACAGTGATGTTCTGATGGATCATGTTTCCTCTACCCATCCCCTTTGATTGTTTACTCGGCTGTTGACCTTGCGTTGGCTGTCGCTGGTGTGGATGTTGTCTTCCAGATTGCTGGTGGTGTTGCCGCTGCCGTTGTTTTCCAGATTGGTTGTTCATTCCAAGAGCACCAGACTGAGGATTCCTACCAAGACCATGAAGCGGCAACTGAGATTTTTGAGGGTTCTGTTGGGCCATAGCACTATTAGGAGAGGTAGACACTGGAGGGATTGGTAATGGCTGAGGCGAAACAGGTGGTTGAGTCTGAGGACTTTTTTGTGGAGGAGGAGAAATAGAAGTTCCCTGAGGTTGTTGTTGTCCATGTGGCACAGTAGTATTAGATGCTGCAAGCTGCTGTTGCTGTTGCTGTTGCATATACCTCTGGTGCATTTGCCTTTGACGGAGAGCAAATCCGTCTTGCTGTGCCCCAGTGGCATGACTTAGGCTTGGGCTTTGGAGCTGAGGATTATGCGAGTTGCCAAGAACATGCGACTGCTGTGGCATCTGATGCTGCTGGGAAACATGGCCTGGGTACGACTGAACAGAAGTTGTCTGGTTGTTGGTAAATCCAGAACTCAAACTACCGAAAGCTGGGATCCGCTGACTGTTCCCTTGAGCAGCCTGCATCAGAAACTCAGGCATATCAGTTTTCATCTTCACTGGATTATTCGTTATGATGCCAAGCAGTTTCAAAAAGTCATTCGAGTAGCGGTAGACAAAACAATCAGAAGCGCTGAATAAATTAGCCCGGGTGGTCAAGTAAGAAAATAGGTAATTATTATGCTACTTTCCCGCATGCAAGTAATCTTAAAACCTAACTGTAATAGTTACCATAGAAGCAAACAAAAACCAAGTAGCTTACCCGCATCATATGCTGAACGGCTTCACGAGGCGGCCTGACCATGGAGTTTCTTGGAGAAGCTCCTCTTCCAGAGTTAATATTACCAGTGTTTGAAATTCCCACCATACCAGAGGACATCATGCTAACAGTATTTGGCATTGCTGGTGAGCCAATCCCTTGAAAGCCAGACCTCGACATGGGTGTGCCCCTGTTCGTTCCACTTACACCCATGGTGTTTACACCAGGAACCACGCAATGTCCGGATCCGGAGACAGCTCCATGAGTTGATATAGAATTCTGCTGCAGGTTTTTACCCGATGACATCTGATTAAACCGTTGGAGTCTGTGTTGTTCATCAAGTGGCAAAGATCCTCCAGGAACGTTGAATCTACCATCCCTGAAAAAGGAAAAAAAATATATATAAACAACCAAAGAAGTAACAACCCTCGAGTTCATTGAGCGGAGATGCAGAAACGTGCGCATTCACCCAAACCACTGTCTACCTTGGAGAAGCACTGTGTAGACCAGGTATGGTTGGTAAATTGTTACCCGGAACCACACCAGATGATCCAGAAGTGGATGGAGTGGCTCCAGAAGAAGGGAGCACTGGCGTCCCTTGATTCAACATTGGAAGACCCGGATGTGAACCTGGCCTTTCAAGTGAAAATAAATCTTGACCTGAAGTTGACGCATCACAGAGATCAAGGGGCCTTCATCCAGAGAGTAGTAAAATATCAGATTTGCGGAAGTAGTTGTCAGGAAATTATATATAACGGAAACACCAAAACTTACGTTAGAACACCTCCATTCAGATTATTCGGGAATACTTGAGAAAGAGCCATGACTTGTGAATTGTGAACTGGTACTATCTGCTTTGAATCCCGACCATCATTCTTGAAGATCGATGAAACAGTAGAAAACAGACATAATTAGTAACAAGAAAACAAAATTACTTTAGAATTATTAATGACTTTAGCAAATGTTAGCCAAGTTTACAGATATGCTTTGAAACATGCCTCTACTGTTCTACAGCATAATAGACTCTGACTATAAAAAGAGAAGACAGACTATCTTCCCAAATTCTATATCTCGTATTTCTATAAGCAAAAGCGTTTTCCATCTCCAGTGCAGCTTAAAAACCCAATTTCGTGGAAACCCTGAGAAGATTCTGGAACTATAAGTTCAGGCCCATACAGTATTCTTCCAACACGAGACTCAGAAACTAAAACCTGAACTATCACTATTGCTACACAACCGTTGAAATAAAAATGGAAAAGCAAATGCAGAAAGAAAGTCCACTAGTTTCAGGTTACAAGCTTGCAAAACAGTAACAAAGTACTAGATGAACCAACCTGTGTCTTTCTACAGTGTAACTTCTTCCCAATTAAACAAATCTTCTCAAAATGGGATTTTAGGGTATCTTCCTCCATTGGCCCTTGCAGTCGCTGAAACAACTGTCTTGCACTTCCCTGAATATACAAACATACAATGGGTATCTGAATTAATCTAAACATAGTGGACACTTTATTCAGCGTTTCAGAGCTAAGGGAAAACCTTCGGGATGCCAGGCAAAGTGGATGGATAAGACTGTGAAGTCCCCGAATCTTCAGCACTATCAGCCCCATCACTCGCAGTCTTGTCCATCAGAATCTTATGCCGCTCCTTGCACTCAATCGGATTACGATATATACACTGGAAAAAAACGGATACCAATAGTTAGATCAAATCAGTCAGTAACGAATCCCACATGTTCACTAGAAAAGAAACAAAAAGTGAAATCAATAGAAGAATCCCATAATTTTTCAAAA
The DNA here is from genome assembly GCF_000695525.1 of Brassica oleracea var. oleracea. Taxonomy (NCBI): domain Eukaryota; kingdom Viridiplantae; phylum Streptophyta; class Magnoliopsida; order Brassicales; family Brassicaceae; genus Brassica; species Brassica oleracea. Next base: position 31,158,334 of record NC_027750.1, read on the forward strand.
TAACATGCATTTACCTTAATTTTGAGAGCGCTATTCATTGCATCACTGATGAGCTCCCAGTTAGGGCCCATGTCATGCACCAAGACAACAAGCGCCTAAATGGTGGAAAATAATTAGATATTCATAGAGCAAGCTAACAGTATATCGATGTTAAGGAAGATGACAAATAGAACACCTGATCCTCAAATAGTGACCAAGTAGTTCCAGAGCCATGCTGGCTGGAAGAAATCTGCGTAAATCCAAATTTCAAGTTTAAAAAGTCTTAAAATAAAGCGACTGGAGGAGTTGGCAAAACTTCAACAGCATATACCTTGAGGCCTTTTATTTTTCTGGCCCTATCACGACTTCCAATAAATTTGATACATTTGTTGGAGTTGGACATATTGCTCATCTGGGAAGCTGCCGGAGAAGGAATTGATCCAGTGAGACCCATGGCCCCATCAAAATTGTTCTCAACCAATTGCGTGGTGGTCTTTTGCTTCTTTGCATGATGACCGTACAGACCTTATACGATACAACCAAAATATGTCAAAGAATTAAAAACAAGGCATTGAGGCATAAAAAGGGAATATGTCGATAAAGCAGCAAACTTATGCAAGTTTCCAGAAACAGTTGAATTAATCCAAATTACAACCTTCTACTCTAGGTTTATAACTAGTTAACTACACAGTATCCAGCTTTTTATTTTTATAGTTACAATGCATCAGAGAGTAAAAACGAAGTTGCAAATAATACCATTCGTATCGAAATGATTCTCTGGTCGCTTCTTCCAGTGGTCCTTCTGCCAAAATAAGGACAAATTAAAACCTTTTATGGGAAGTCCATTACTAGTACTGGTACATGGTACATGGTACATATTTGACAACTATCCTAACTTAAAGATCTAATTACAAAAAATATGAAAAACGGAAGCAAATAATAAATTTGTAAACATTTCAATCCCAAGAATAGGCTACAAACATCAAACCAATCCAACATGTAGCAAAATTTTCATTTTAGCAAAAGCTAGTCAAGCATTAACATCCATTACAACACACCACCTGAAGTTCAGCCATACTTTTCCTAAACATTTGTTCATAAGATTTTACCAATGAAATCACCTGTTCAGCATGGACTGATGAATCGAGATGCCAGGTTTGGTCATAAGCAGACCCCTGCAACAAATGAAATTGAAATTATGCAATATATGGTAAAACTAATAGCAACTATTTTTTAGCGAAAAAAGTAAGAGATGCGCAAATTGCAAACTACCAGATGAATCTTCTTCTTCTTTTTAGGTTTTCCTGACGTTTCAGCCATGTCATAAGGTAGCTGCTTCTCAAAGGTACCACTTGATTCAACCTCTGTGCCTTTTTGAAATGCTGATCCACCAGGCAAACTACTTTGCTCATCCTGAAAAAAACCAGTATCCCCACTAGATGCATCTGTCTTTGACGGCACTGGTAAGCTCCCAGCAGTAGCATATCCAAATGAACCCACAATCCTCGGCCTGGAAGCAGTGCGCACGCGCGTCGGAACTGAGCCGGCATTTATATTACTACCAGGCCTTTTCGCCATCAAATTGGATGAGTTAGACCCACCTGTGTAGTTTACATAATCAGCTCCAAGATCATAAGACCGGGCAGAATGTGACTTCATCAAATTCTTCCTTTTTTTGTGGCTCAAATTAAATGATTTGCTGCACTCGAAAGCTCTAGGAAGATAATAGGCACTCGTTTCTCCTTCATCCTCATCAAACGCTGTGACATCGTATTCTATATCTACAGTGGAGAAAAAATGTCAGTAAATTATTAACTAGCAGGTGAAGCTTAACCAACCAATAATTGTTCATACCTCCAGCAGCATCATAGCCTGATGTATCAACCTCCTCCTTCATGCTGTTTCCATACTTCTGGGAACAAATAAATACTGTTAAATATCTTGGGATACCAGATTTAAATTTTCAGGAAAATGTGTAATCAACATTACAACATGAGAGCTCCTAGCACAGAACAATCTAAAATACCTCACAGCGTGCGAGATGGGTCTCAATAGATATTTGGTACACCTTCATTGCACCCGATGGAACTGAATAAAATAGGCTTTCCTGCACAGTAACAAAGCTCAATCAGCTATATTATAGAGCTATCTTCAGCAATATTTTTCAACTGAGACTGCAGAAAAGTTAACAAAATTTCATACTTCTGTTAGCTGATGATCAGCAAGAGATACATCCAATATTTCTGGGCCACACACGTGGTCGGGTGTCGATGGTGCAGCTGAATGATAGGGAACAGAAGAGTTGTTATACTTCAAGAATCTACTTGCATACTCCCTGACACCCGCAGCAAAACATTTTCTGCCACTATCACAATTAGATTCTTGGCTCGTCTCCTGCAGATGGGCACGGTATTACAACGCAAGATACCATTAAGTTTACAAAATAATAACATAGATAGCAAAAGAACCAGGGATTCTTAGAGGTAAATGGAAGACAATTCAATAAGATAAGAAAGTTACGGCTAATAAATTCAACAAAGGATTTATCAGTAGATTGCTTGCAGTGTAGACAGAAAACGATATGATTTCAGGACATTGATGTTGTCAGTACTTCCATTTAACAACTGTGTATGTATGTGTATGCATGCGTTTATATATGCATAATTCTGATCTTTTTTTTAAAAAAAAAGGGAAGAGCCACATGATCACCATTGCCATCAAAAACCACAAAAGAGGGCTGTGAGTGAAATACCTTATTATTTCTCAAGTTTGTCTCCTCCAGCTCCCTAGGAACCTCCACAGAGCTCCAGAATTCCAAGACAGCATTAGATAGGATTGAAGCTATATTTTTCAGCTTTCTGTACTGAATTTGTTTCTCCAATCTCAACTGAGAAGTCAAAGCAAGTCGATGGCAAATTTGTGCAGCAGCAGTCATCTTCCAAAGACGCTCCTAGAAGACAAAAAGAAAAATGTGAAAATAAAGAACATGCAATATCAATGAAAAATGTTCCGCCAACATGTGGACAAGCTCATTTATGCATAGGAACGTCCAGATGCTACTGGAAACAAACAGAACAACAATCCACAAAATGCAGCAATTTCCATGCAGCTATATAGAATTTTAATCAGAAAGCTGATTCAACTAGACCATACCTGCGCAAAATCATTTGCCAGCCATGCCATTTCTTCGAGGACAAAATCCCATTGACATTTCTCACGAACCTCCAGTGGTGCAGTACCACAAGATAACTCGGCAATTCTTCTTCTCTTTAACTGTTAGTGTATTATGCCAGACATAAAAAGATGAAGAGGTATATAAGTAACTAGAAAGCTCAACAGCTTAAGATCATGATCATCAAGCCAAGATGAAAAAGAAAACCTGTATAATTCGTGCCTCCTCAAGAATAGAGTCTTCCTTCACATTATCTAAGACCTTTGAGCCTCCATCTGAGCTAGGCTGATGTTTTAATGCTTCAACGTCAGTTCCTGACAATACATTATTACCAACCACGCTGGAATTTGCGTCTACAGATGCCTGAGGTATTGCAGGGTGCAAGGAGCTACTAGGATTGTTAGCTAAAACACTACCACCTTCCTTGCCATTCTCAGTGTCAGAATATTTCTCTTCATTTTGAAGCTCAGGTGTACTTCTGTAGTTTTCATTTTCAATTTTAACCGAATTTATCTGCAGTTCACGCGTAGGGCTGCACTCACCAGTAATGGTGGTAGATCGACCCGTCTCATCCTCAATCATCAGTTCACCAACTGTATGATTAAGCAACCCCTCTACTCTTGAAGCCTTCTGCACAGAGTTTTCATCTGAGTCCAGTTTGTCCACTCTATAAAGACCTCTTTCAGTATCTACATCTACTTCTAACTTGTTAGCACGAGAAGGCTCTAACCCTTTTGTCCCTGCAGCTCCTCTATCTGTCAAACTTTCTTTTTCTCCGGTAGAATCTCCTAGCTCATTCGATTGGGTATAATTATTTTTCTGGCCAGCTATTACTGCAGCTTTGGGAGAACCAATCTCTGTACTATTCAAAACTAGGTCTGCCTTTTTCCCAGCCTCTTCAAAAGGCAAATCTGCGGAGCTTTTTCTACATGTAATGTCTGCTTCATCTTTCATCAGACTAGTTCTGGATACAGCAGCACTCTCTCGTACGATAGGTTCACCATCCACCTTGGTATTCAGCAGATTGGTAGGAGCTACATTTGTCGGAACAATGGTACCATTTGAATTTCCAAATACTGGACAAGACACAGAGGTTGTTTGCTTATCCTTTTGATTGGCTGCGTCAGGAATACAACCCTTTCCGTCAACTGATCCTCTGCGAGCAGAGAGAGACGTTGCAAGACCACCACGGTTCTGAATCAAATCCATAGAACTTGACCGTGCTGGATCCCGATTTATCTTTGTTCTGTTCCTACGAGCATACGGTCGAAAGATGGCAGAATCCTCTGTTTCTTTGGTATCCTGGTTGGTGTTCGCTTTGGAAGACCGTTCTGACTCTGACGTCCTGTTTTGCCTATTAGGATATTTCGAACTGTGTTCTCCCTCAACTGACTTGTTTCCAGAATCAAACAGTAAAAGATTATCCGCTGTATTGGGTTCAGAAACTGTAGGAACTGCGGGTCTACCACTACTCTCCGCGGAGTCTCCATGTGGTGAGGCAGTCATAGCAAAACTATCCTTGACTTCACTGTAGGGTTTATACGTTAAAAATGATGAGTCAATCCATAACATATAATAGGAAACTATAACAAAAAGGAATGTACCTGTTTAGAAAATGCTCTGCTTGCTGATCTGTGAGTGATGTAGACTGGAAGCTAAGTGAAGTTGCAACACCAAACTTGAAATCCAAGGGATTACCTCCCTGAAGCAGATAGAAGAGTAAAATAAGTTTCCCCAAAGGAAAGAGAAGAGGGAAACAGCAAAGATGTAATCATACTTTCTCGAGAAACTCCAACTCTCTCCTTCTTTCCTCCCGGACATCATACTCTTGCCTGTTAGAAAGAAGCGTCTCCGTTACACACTGTAGAGTGTTTAAACACATCGCAGAGGAAGTAGAGCGTCTCAAACTAAAATACCTTAACTCCGCTTGAGCCTTCTCAATAGCAGTGGGAGACGTTTTGAGACCAATACCACCACCTCCACTATCGATAACTCCTCCCATGGAATCAACCTCAGCATTTACTAGAACATACCCCGAAACGCTTCCATGCATCACCACCTTGGATGATGTCCCATTACTTCAACACCTTAACTGAAAAAAAAAAAACAAATAAAGATTCTTTCAGATAATCATTCGCTTCCAGTATAACGAAGATCACGCCATTAAATATAAAAGACAGACTCAGTAGTAGATAAAGGCTCTTAGATAACAATGTTGCACAAACTATTAAATGATCTGCTGAGCTAGTTAATGAAGTGCCCACGAACACTGTTGCACATATATAAGCTAAAAGGAGGTAAGAGTTACAAAGACGACTCAATCAACATTGCCCTAATCAGAAAGAAACTCGAAGAAGAGTGAAGGACCTGAATTTTGACGTGAGGCAAAAAGCTAGGGCACAGAACTCTCGGGCAATCACCAATCTAAAATTAGCTTCTTCTCTCTCTCTCTCTCCTAGGGTTTCCCTGAAGAATGAACAGACCCTTTGTTTAAGCTTCAATTCGAAGAAGAAATCGATTTCTCAGGGAAACAAGAAGCTTCTCCATGAATTTCCTCTTTTCAATTTTGGTTTCCCTCTCGGGAGAATTTTTTTTTTTTTTTTTTTTGGGGTTGTTCTTGCTGATGTTTTTTTTTCTCGGTCTCTCTCTCTCTCCTCGAAGCAGTGTGCGACTCTCGCTCTCTCTCTTTCTCTCTCTCTCTTCAACTTCGAGTTATGGGCCTGGGGTTTCGTTTTACTTTTGTTGGGCTCTCTATCTTTCGGGGTTTGACAGTCTCATGGAATAAATAATAAATAACTTGCTGTTTACAAAACAAATCACTCAATTAAGTAACACTAAAAAAGTCAACATAATTCAATGAATGGGTAAATAAGTAGTCAATGCTGTAAACAAAGTTACGGTTAATATGCTGAATGACTATATTGGTTATATGCTCAAATTTCCCATAAAGTTTCTTTACTTCAGTGTTACCCAAAAATAAACAAAGTTACTTTACTTTTGGTTAATCTAGATACACACCGGTTAAGGTTTAAAGGTTTAATCTAGATACACACAGGTGGAAGCACCATAGCCTACTGGTTAAGGTTTAAAAGTTCTACATTCAGGTCTAGGGTTCGAATCCCAGACTATGCAATTTATTGCAGATTACAGAAAGAGCGATTTATTAAACAATTATACAGACTATGGATTAGGCGTAGGTCTTCATAAGGCATGTAGTATTGTCGGTTGTCGTTAAAAGAGAAAAAAATACACACCGGTTATGTATCAAAACTCCTGTTCTAAAAATCAGCCGCCTGGGCGCTACGAGTTACTCTTCCGCCCCGATTTATGCCAAATCGGTTAAAAAAATCGGATATCCGATTTTCTTCGTCTAGACCGCCTAATCTATTTTTTATTTTATTTTTTATTTTCAATAATATTTTTATTTATTTATTTGATCTAAAATTTTATAAATATCATTTATATTCATAATTTTGATGAAAATTATACTATATTAAGTTTATATATTGTATTTGTGTGTGTTTATACAATTTTAAACATGAAAATGTATTAATGTTATACACAATTAAAGATTAACATGTTTTATAACACAATAAACAGTCTAAAAATTCTGTCCTACATAATTTCTGATTAATCTCCGATTTTTTCTTTAGGCGCTAGGTTCAACCCAACCGTCCGACTAGCGTCTGGCGCGTTCCGGAACAACGATCAAAACCGATAGCATTCGGTTAGGTAATTGATAAGATATAATAATTACCCAAAAGTAGGCCCAACAACGAGAAGTTTCCTTTCATTTTTCTTACCACGGGAGAAGTTGAAGTGTTCGTGGAAACGCCACTAACGAGATCTAGCACGGACGGACGACCCCTAGTGTGGAAACGAGCTTTCACTGAACCCTAGAAGAAGAAAGAAGGAAGGAAGGAGAGGATTAGAGATTCAGCATCGATCGATCGAAGAAGATGAACATTTTCAGATTAGCAGCTGATATGACTCACCTGGCCTGTGTCCTCGTCTTGCTCCTCAAGATCCACACCATCAAATCCTGCGCTGGTATCTCCATTCTCCTTCAAGTTTAGGTTGTTTTCCAAAATTGACGTTGACCAAATGATTCGATTCGATTCCGTAAATCCCACATACGGTCAGTTTCGATTGTAGAAATTACGGACCCAATTCGAGTTTCAGGAGAGATTGATCTCAAAATGAAATGGATCCTGAAAATCGATTCGTTTAGTTTTTTTTTTTTTTTTTTCGCAGGTGTGTCATTGAAGACTCAAGAACTCTATGCAATCGTCTTCGCTACGCGTTATTTGGATATTTTCACGAGCTTTGTCTCTGTCTACAACACCTTCATGAAGTTGGTCTTCTTAGGAAGCTCCTTCTCGATTGTTTGGTACATGAGGTATCATAAGGCTGTCCAGAGGACTTACGACAGGGAGCAAGATACCTTTCGCCATTGGTTCCTCGTGCTTCCTTGCCTTCTCCTAGCTCTTCTCATTCACGAAAAGTTCACCTTTCTCGAGGTTTGTTTGTTTCTCTTCTTGTTAAAGAAGTTACTGCTAAGTTTGACAAGGCTTATTGGTGTGTCTGCTTTTACAATTATTAGGTACTGTGGACGTTTTCGTTGTACTTGGAGGCTGTTGCTATATTACCTCAGCTTGTCTTGCTTCAAAGGACTAGAAACATTGATAACTTGACTGGGCAGTACATATTTCTCCTTGGGTACAGTCTCATCTCATTAGCTGGAAAGTGATCTTACTTCTTCTTTAGCTTATCTTGATTTGTGTCATCTTCTTACAGGGGTTACAGGGGATTGTACATCTTAAACTGGATCTACCGCTACTTCACTGAGCCACACTTTGTTCACTGGATAAGTATGACTACCTTACCTTAACCTTCCTCACTATTTTACATGCTCATGAGCATTTATGTGTTTTCCCATTGCTTCGTGTATCTTAGCCCCTAAGGTCTGGTCAAGTAGAGTTAGCATTTGGATTTCAGTAGATATATATATATATATATGTTTTAGCCTCTTTGCTACATGACTGCATCATCCCCTCTCAGTATTCACGTTTTTGCAATATTTGTTGTTTTTTAATTATGCTTTGTGAACTAAAACTGTGTGATAACGATATGATGCAGCATGGATCGCGGGGCTTGTTCAAACATTGCTCTATGCCGACTTCTTCTATTACTATTTCCTAAGGTAAAACAGATTTAACTCATCTTCTCCTCTTGTTCCTAACTTGGTTATTCCTTAACTCTAATCCTCTGCCTTTGACTGCTGCTCTTTCTCGGTTTTATGTTTGCAGCTGGAAGAACAACAAAAAGCTCCAGTTGCCAGCTTAATTTCTCAATTTTCGATGCTCGGAAACCCTACCATTCAAGTTTGGTGTCTGGCTACAATATCTGCCGGAAACTTTACTAGTTTACTCTGTTGGTAGTTAATGGATGAGACGAGCATAGATTATATGTAAACTCCAGCGATCTAACTTGTTACACATTTTTGAACTTTTTCGTGTCTCAGCTTTTGTCAAGTGTTACTAAAATATTTCGACAGGACAAATCTTGCAAGTATAACTAGTCTACTGTTTCCATAATCTCTTGGGGTTTGACAGTCCCTGATGCTTGCGTCTTCTGTTCTACGTACGTTGAATCTCACCGGCATCTCTTTTTTGGATGCTGTTATGCTACTGCTATCTGGAATAAATTTTGTGGCAGATTTATTTCTTCTCCTCCATTGGACCTCTCTTCGGCGGTCTTGATGTGTTCAAATTACCAGAGAATTTTTCCTTCACAGGTGAAGGTTATTATGAAGCTACTGCTGCAGGTTATTGTCTATTCTCTTTGGCGAAAGTGCAACGGCCGCATCTTCAGGGAAATTAGCCACAGCCCGACAGCGTTCTTTAGGATCGTGGACCAACAAATGAGAGACAGGCTGCTCTCGCTTACTCCGGCTCCATCGGATGCTCACTCTTTTCTAGAATTGTATTTCTGGTTCATTGATCTCTTTAGCTAATGATGTTTCTTTTATGCTCTGTTTTTCCTTTCATACTTTGTTTTCCTTTCTTGCTCTGTTTTCCTTTCATGTTTTGTAATAAGTTGCTTTGCAACATGTAAAACTCAGAAAATAGTTATAAATCTTAACATTTTGACCAAAAAAAAGAAACAGAGTATGGTGATGGGCAGGGGTTAACGAGAATTGACGTGTAGGAGATGCGAGGAGAACTTATAGTCATTCTTATCGCTATTGTCTCCCTCAGATCTTTCGTGTTTTCCTATATTGAACCAGCTTGTATATGTGCAACATATAGTACCTCAAAGAAAAATTAAACCAAGATGATGTATATATGAGAATAGTTGGTTTTCTAACTATACTTTGAAAAACGTATGTGAAGCCGGAAGCAATTCTACGAGGAATATCATTAGATAGAATGCAAAACAAGCTTATCGTAATTGAAATATTTATATGAGAATGACGTGTACGATTCTTATATAGAGAATATCAGTCTAATGTGTTTCCTTCACGACTCCATCTTCATTAACAAGTCAAATTAACCTTTCTCTATTAGCTAGGTTCAATTTTGTCATCCTTAGAGATAAAAGTAAGTTTCACAATAGTATCAGATATATATCTGCATCCAAATGGATATTTGATTTTTTAAAATTGAGAGATGAATGAAGGAAATCAATTCACTATAAACAAAAACAAGAACGTTGATATAGTTAAGAGATATTTTTGTCAAAAGATATTTTTGTTCTTACTTTTGGTTTCCTTCTCAAAAGGTTCCTACTCGAAAGGTATTTTTGGTTTTTTTTGCAGATTTCTTGTCAACCGTTCTGATACCAATTGTTGGAATTGTGTGAACCCATGTTCAACTCTATATTATCCGATTAGTACGATATTATCCATTTTGGGCGCATGGATTTACTTTTGGGCTCCTTCCAAAAGGTTTCGTACTAATTAGAGTTGGACATCTCTTTATATATTAGACACTCTTTATCTAATTCTCCAATGTGAGACTTAGTTTGTTATCTCACAACTGTGACATTTCATTCAATCTCAACTGATAAGGTGGGGGATTGTTGGAACTATTTTTTGAACATTATGATTAAGGTATTCATATGTCAAAAATGAAGTTTTATTTGAATGAGAAATAGAGGTCTAATGTGTGTGATTTGAGAATTTTGTATAAAGTAGCAAATACATACATTAGATATTTGATCTTGGATTTGAGTTTTGATTTCACTACAAGAAAACAACAAGGATTCTGAGGGAAAAAATCGCCGGAATTTCGTCGGAATATCGT
>NC_027750.1:31168891-31170146 GCF_000695525.1 Brassica oleracea var. oleracea
TTTGCATGATTCACTGGTTATTAGCATTGTTCGCCTTTGGTTAATATTGGTGCAACTTAATCGCTTTTAGTCATGTCTCGTAATAAGACTAGAATGTTCATCAGTTTATATTATTGGTTAAAAGCTTGATTTGTCTGGTAGTCAATTTTTGATTAACCGGAATAGAAAAAAAATTAATTGGCTCTTTTGATTCCATCTCAAGCAATCTAGCGTTTAAAGACTTTAGAGATTCTGATCTGGTATCTTGATTTTTGTTATTAAATAGTTAAAAACATTTTTTTTTCAATGGTCAAAAATGTGTAAATGCTTGACTTGGTTAAAGACAATTTATTTGTTTTAATTATCAAGAATGAGAATGACTAACGTTTTGATTTCTTGTTTCAGATTTTTTGGAAAAACTTAATTTGATTATTAAGTGCTTGATCATAAGGAAAGAAAATTGATACAGTTTTCAACTATGGTGATACCATAGTTAAAAAAAGAACATTTTGATCTTTGAGAGATCAAATTATATGGATGGAAATGGATTTTTGTGAGTGGACGCTCCAACTTAAGTTTGGGAGAGGTCTGCCACATATAAATCATTTGCCATAGGAAATAAAATGTATTGATATTAATCAAAAACATTTCTATTTCATCAATGCTTAAATGCAATTTTGTAAAAAAGATTGACCATGCAAAAACAGTGAGAATTTTCAGACCAACATGACTAAAACTGACATGTGTATTGTAGTTTATAAAGTCAATATGGTTGAGAATAATCATATAATGGTTTTGATGGCAAAAATAATATCTTATAAAGATATGTATATTTGCTAAAAAGCAAAATATGGTTTTGGAAAAATCCAAAACATACAAGTTGGATTTATAAATAAACTTGAGAGAACTATGAAAATAGTTGTATGTAAAATGTGAATTTCTAAGAATGAAAAACATTTTTCAAGAAAATTGTAATAATTTTCGAAATTGCTTTTTATTCATTTAAATCTAAAAGAGTCGTAGATTAACTTTCTAAACTCTTAAGAGATGTTAAATGTAAATATGCATGTTAATTTTTGAGTTATCTCAAGAATTGTGGGAGAAGCTTTGCTTACCATATAAAGTCGTTGGCAAGAGGTCATATGAACTTAGTGATAGTTATCACAATATGATTTAAAAAAAAAAACTAGTGTCATACACTGAATTTTCTGTATAATGATTAATTCTATCTTGGAAAAAGATGACAAAAATCATTAGACAATTGATCTCGACTAAT